>NW_022984788.1:250192-259146 GCF_010094145.1 Didymella exigua CBS 183.55
GTTAGTAGGGACTAGCCCTAATGCCTTAAAGGCCTTCTAACAGTTAGCCTTTGTAAATATATTAAGGAACGCGTCTCTAAAGGCTAGAAGGAAGCCTTCCTTGTTAATATAGAAGACGCGTTAGTGTGCTAAGTCCTGGACGCGTTAGGAGTACTTGCGCTTTAATAGTGAGAAACAGACCATGTCAAGCAGCTAGAGGATGTGTGACAAGTGAGCTAGCATACAGAGAGTAAGGATCTTGTTATCTAGGCAATAGTCCTTAAAATCCTAGTTAAGGTGGCTCTTATGGCTGTCCAAGATAAGTAGCCTGTATCCCCCTACCTAACGCGCTCTTGTATGCGTGTTAAAATGCTTCAACCACTCAAGGCTAAGTGTGTTGTTTGTCCAGCCGTTCTTAGAGACAGAGAGCTTCTAATTGTGTGGTATATCTGTCTCCTCATACCAGGCAGAGATATAGATGCGTCCTTTGTAGATAATGAAAGGCAGGGTTGCATATCCAGCAGCGCAGATGCTCTGTATAACTGTAACCCACTCCTAATTGCCTGGCTGAACAAGCTTAGGTTAAGCGCGTCTCTTAGCGCCTGTAACAACCTTTATTAACCCTATCACGCCTATCTAGAACCTAGTCTTATTAAAGTTGTGCACATTATTGTTGTGGATGCTATACTTAGCCTTAGTACCCTCTACTAGTATAAACCACGCGTTAATTACCTTAGGATCTTCCTGCAGTATCCTCTATCTATCCTTTGCTTAGTTAAATACTATCTTAAGCTAATCTAAATATGTTATAAATCTTATAGCCTAGAGTTTACTAATAGGCTCCCTACTACGCACACCTAACAGTTTATTAGCTATATCTACTACCTTACACAGCTAAGGTGTAAATCCTAGCAAATTAAGGTTAAGGATATATTAGATAATTGTCTACTCTTTAGTTGTAGTAAGCTTCTAGCAGTTTGCGCGTACGTTGAGTTAAAATAGAGTATTGCTAGCGCGTTCAGAGAGCCTGCGTTGGTTAACATTGAATGCAGCAGCAGCAGCCTGATGGCTCTGAAACTGTCCAGTATTGTAGGCCTGGAGAGCAAGCTGCAGTCTCCCTTTGTGTTAAAGCAATAGGTCGTGATGTTGTTAAGACATACTATGAAGTGTGGAGTTGTGTTAGTCTTGGCAGATTTTAACTAGTTTGGTGATATGACCAGCTCGGTGATAGAGTACGTTATTAAGTATAAGTAGTTAGTAACTACTAACTATACGCGCGTTAGTATGCTTTAAAAAGTACTCTAACTAAGCTAAACTAATCTTATTTATTGTCTAGCTATTCTTACTAACAGCAATCCTCTAGTCCTTATCTTTTTAGTAGTACTAAGCTTAGTTGTGGTGCTTTCCTTTAAGTATAAAAAAGGGTAGTATAGACCACCCTATAGCGTTAATACTAGCAATTAAGGTTATCTACTTGCAATTGCTAGGTTAGACTCTAAGTAGCTTTATGCGCGTCTCTAATGCAGTAACAACTTTAATAGACCCTCTAACGCCTATTTAAAAGCCTGTCTTGTTAAAGTTATAGGTATCTTTGTCTAGGATACTATACTTAGCTTTAACATTGCGCACAAGGTTAAACCAGGGGCTTATAACCTTAGGATTGCTGTAGAGGACCCTCTGGCAATCGCGCAGATGGGTAACCTGCAACTTGATGTTGGCGCGCCAGCTTACAAGCCAGGAAACCCAGTTAGTGCCAACCCTTCCTCTATTGCGTACGGCAAGCAGTTGGTTGGCCATATCTCAAACGTATAGAAGCGTAGAAGCAAATCCTTGCTCATTAAGCTTCCTTATTGTTTTTATAAGCACCTCCTCTTTATACTTTAAAAGATTTAAGTGGCTAGGGTAGAGATTGCGTTGTGTAGTTATGCTAGCATGTTAGTTACTAAGGGTGCTTTAAGGAATGTTGTAGATAGCAGCAGCGCGTCTTATACTTAATAACGTGTTGTATTTAATAGCTTTAAGTGCAAAGAGTATCCTATCCTTATAAGAAAGCAGCTTAGGATTAGGTGGTTGCGGCATTGAGTTATGATGTGGAATGTGAGGTGTGCTTGGCAGGGTGGCCGAATCGATGGTGTGGCCGAAGCGATGATGGATCACGTTAGCAACTAGCTTAAACTAGGGCGTTATAACGCGTGCATCTTTGCTAAGGGCTTGCTGGCGATTATATAGACAGCTCCTTTGAAGCTTGATCTTAGGCGTACGCGTCTTAAAGTTGTCTACCTAGTGCTTACTAACAGGCTCTCTACTGCGCTCAGCAAGCAGATTATTAGCTATATCTCGCACTATAGCCTTTGTGGCAGGTATTCCCTTTGTATCAAGCTCAAGTATACGTTGTTTAAGGGCCTCCTCCTCTAGTTTACTTAGCTTCTTTAAATTAGGCTTGCAATTGCGTTAAGAGAGGGCTCCTTAGTGTTATTAGTAGATAGTAGTTTAAGGTACACTAAAGGCTGTAATAGTATATCTTTTACTCTTATTATAAACCTTAATTATAGCTTAGATAGTAAGCTATAAGGTCCCTTTAGTATAGGTTAATTGCATGTTGTGTTAGGATAGCATTGTAATGCAAAGTAGTTATTAGGCTATTATAGTTGGGATGGACCGCTCGCTTGGGTTGGACCGCTCGCTTGTGAACTACGTTATACTTAACCTTAATTTATAAGGATTTGCGCCCTGGCTATGTAAGGTAGTAGATATAGCTAATAAGATACTTAGTGTGTGTAGTAAAGAGCCTATTAGTAAACTATAGGCTAGTAGGCTTATAATATATTTAGATAAGCTTAAAATAGCCTTTAATTAAGCTAAGGATAGACAGAGGATACTATAGGAAGATCCTAAGATAATTAGCACATAGTTTAAGCTAGTATAGGTGTCAGACATGAGCAAGGCTGGCCGTAACACTGGCTCGGCTGGAATGGAACTGCATGGAATGGACCGCGCAGCTGGTCGCACAAGAGCGGGGGATAAAAGCCACCTGTTCATAGATTGATTGTTTAATCAATTAATCACAACAATCAGCAAGAACCTTTTAAATCTAATAATTAAGAGTCTTACTGCCTCTATTAGGCAAATATAAGAAACTAACTAGACAATAATAAGTACACTACCTCACCGCGACTTAACAATCCTGCTACACGACTAGTACAACTAGACAACCTAGATTAACTAGATCTAAGCCCACGCAGCAGTCTACAACATCTGGAACAACCTCAATCCAGAATATCTAGTACTATTTCTAGTAGAGCCAACGCTCCCAGAAGCTCCAGAACTATCTGGATACTATGCAGCAGCCGGCGTCCAGGAGGCCTCTCGTCCTTCAGAGCTATCAGCTCAGGGCCAGAAGGCTTACAAAGAAGACATGGAGTATTACAAGACACTTACTAAGAGATATAAGCTCACCTATCGCAAATATGAGATTAAATAGAAGAGCATCTAGCATTTAACTGCGCTAATACAATTAACAGTAGCACCACATCTACAACACACCTACTGCCTCCCTAGTCTGTTAATTCACTAGTGGATTACTAACCTTAAGGACACTACAGGTGTTGACAACAACCTAGAGAGCAAACGCGCATAAGCATGATACCACGCTGCCCTTAAACCTCTTATAAGACTATTAGGATGGGATATATGGCTAGCAGAATATGACCAAGCTGCCACAGAAGCAGAGACATACTGTGTGGCTGACGTTACTCAGATCACGGCTGTCACACAAGACTTCCAATCAGCTGTGCAGAAGGCAGCGCCTATATAGTCAGCGTTGTTTCAAGCAATGCGCCATGAAGCCAGTATAACAAGGAAGGAGATAATAAAACGTTTCTAAGAATACATAATAACAACTTATCCCCTTAGGCTAAAGCAAAATAAAGCTGCCTTTGTGATAGATAACGCTTTATATCTTGCTAATAGTGGTGCAACTACCTAGGGCAATAAGAGGGACGCTTCTATTGTAGAAAACGCGCTATCTAGACAAGGAAAACCTTGCAATTAACCTGGCAAGAACCCCAGGAAGCGCGCACAAGAAGATAGGCCTGCTCAAGGAGGAGCTAAGTGCCCTGCTTGTGATTAACGCTACAGCATTAATAACTGCTAGTATATCAACACTGAACAAGCACTAGATTAGTAGAAAGCAAACAAGCATGTTAAAGCTCTTGTAGAGGTTAAGAAGAAGCATGACACCACCTTAATTAGCGCACTGAGAGGCCAGAGCTAAGCTTGCTCTTAATTACTTCACATCAAGAAGTCACACACACCAACTCTAATAATCCAAGAGCTAGAGGAAGAACAATGACTTAAGGGCAGGAAGGTTGCCACTATCAGCGCTGATCTCTACGCAGCTTTCCAAGCTAGCTCTAGCCACAACTATCTGCTGAGGCATTCCTTTATCTTAGACTTAGGCACAACCTGTCACATCACTAACACACTACAACATATACACCACTTCAGGCTATACACACAAGGAGACTTTATCTAGGTAGGAAATATAAAGGTGTGGGTAATAGGATATAGCTTAATTGCCCTGTACTTAAGTAGTAAAGGACAGATAACAAGGATAACACTGCAGGACATGGCTATCTGTCCTAATCTACTCTGCAACCTCGTCTCCTTCTACCTGCTTAGGCAGTCTGGCATCTAGTGGGACACCCAGCCAGAGCCTACTACCCTCAGGAAATTAGATAGATTAATCATTGCTAAGGTCGTTGAAATCCATGGCTAATAGGTCCTGGAATACAATCTACCTGTGCACGCTACCTTCTACACGCACACCAGCTTAAGGACAGCACAAGCAACGCAGAGAGCCTCTGCAGTCACCTGGCACAAGAGGCTCAGCCACCTAGGCCCTGCAGCAATTGAACACCTCGTACAACAGACTGAGGGGGTGCGCATTAAAGGCATCACTACAGCCGAGTGCAACGCATGCGGCAAGGCCAAGGCCAAGCGGCAGATCTGACGTGCACCACGCAACAACAACACTAAAGGACTAGGAGAGAGACTAGCTATTAACTTCTACTTATATAAGGTACAATCTATTACTAAGGAGAAGTTGCAAATGCTTATTATAGACAGATTCTTAGGCCTCTAGTAGGATATCTACTTTACAGATAATTGCATAGTAGCTTTAATTATTACAAAGCTAGCTAACTTTATCCTCTTTCTAAAGAACTATTTTAATATTACTGTAAAGGTTATTAAATTAGATAATAAGATTATAATAGTTAAGCCTTAGGTATAGAACTAGCTTGCAACTAAAGGAATTATTATTAAGCCTTTAGCACTAGACACACAAGCCTAGAACAGTGGAGCTGAACACTTAGGGGGTGTAAACAAGGAGAAAGCACAAGCAATAAGGCTAGATGCTAACCTCTCCTAGGAACTGTGGCTAGAAGTCACAAGAGCAGCAGTATACCTGTACAACAGAACGCCAAACTACAGTAACAACTAGAAGACACCCTATAAGATCTTCTTTACACATACTACTTTTAGTAATAGTAGAATTACTTTACTCTACAAACTAAACCTTAGTTATCTTAAGGTATATAGGTGTAAAGCCTTTGCAATGTCTAATAACACACACTGTAGAAAATCACGCCTCTAACACTTAGATCTAAAAGCATAGATTAGGTATCTTGTTAGATACATATCCTCTAACATCTATTGCATCTAGATACTACTACTAGCTAGGGTAATTAGCACACGCAATGTCACCTTTAACAAGCAAACAGTGTTTAATAGCAAGACTAAGGACCTGCATAACAACCTTATGCACACTACTCTTAAAGAAATTGCCACCCTTATAAGGACGCTAGAACTACTAAGTCTAACTACCTATCTAGAGGCTAAGTTATTCTACAAGGACAATATAGCTACTAACACTATATAACTATCTAATCTATTACTAGATTTAGAACTACCTAGATATTACTAAGGAAGAAAGATTGCAGAGATCTATCTATCTCCACCTCTAACTCCGCCACTAGCAGCTTTTCTAGCTAAAGGTAGGCCTAGAAAGCTAACATACCCCACACACAGCTATTTAAGAACAATCCCTTAGCAAGCAGCCTTTATAGCAGGCACCTAAGTAGGAAATATTAGTATCTACTAAGACAAGATTATTAACAAGGCTTAGCTTAGAAGGCTGATAGCAAAAGGAACTGCCCTATACAAAAGCTAGCTACTACTACCTCCTTTGTCACACAAGGAGATAGAAAGTTACCTATTAAGTAATTAGTAGAAGAAAGCTAAGCAGGAGCACCTCTAAAGCCACTACAAGATAAATTTATAGTTAGAAGCACTACTTAAGCAGATTAGATAAAAAGGGCATCAGATCCTTAACTGCATGTGGGTATACACATACAAGCTTAACCAGCAACATAGATTGCAGAAATGCAAGGCGCGCCTAGTAGTCTAAGGAGACCAGCAGCGCGATGTATCAGCACAGGACACCTACGCCGCGACGCTTGCTAGCCAGTTATTTAGATTAATAATGGCGATCGCTGCAGATCGTGACCTTGAGCTCAAGCAGTACGACGTCACTAACGCTTTCGTGCATGCAACAATTAATCAAGAGGTCTACATGAGAATGCCGTACGGCCATAGGAAGCTAAATACAGCTCTAAAACTGAACAAGGCCCTGTATGGACTGCGCATCTCACCTCTGCTATGGCAGAAGGAATTCACCAATACCCTCCTTCAACTAGGCCTACAGGCAGTACCTTACAAGCCTTGCTGCATGATAAAGGACAGAGTATTTATCTTCTTCTACGTTAATAACATTATTTTTAGATACCCTAAGAACAAAGAACACCTAGCTTACTTAATTATATAGGAGCTACAGACAAAATACACCCTTATAGGGGGAGAAGACTTAAAGTAGTTCCTAGGAGTAGAAATTACTTAGGACAGGAGAAACTACACACTCCTCCTCTTACAGGCTGCCTACATTAAGAAGATTAGTTAATTAATTAATAAGAAAGACACTTAACATAATACTCTAATGTCCTCTATTAAGCTAGAACTACAAATAGGCCTAGATAAACTAGTAGAAATTAATAAGTACTAGCGCAAGGTTAGCTTATTGCTATTTGCAGCAGTCACAACGCGTCTAGATATAGCGTTTACAACCTCTAGGCTAGCACGCTACATGCTGAATCCAGGACCAGCGCATCACGCAGCAGCTGATCAAGTGCTGCTCTACCTTATAAGCACGCAGAACCTAGCCCTACGCCAAGGCGGAGGCCTCTACCTCGAGGTCGCAAGTAGGCTGGCGGATGGGTAGGGTATGCTTTTTTACGTTTTGGCTTATAGCTTCTTAACTAGCAGAGATACGCTTACATAATCTATTATTTAATAGAAGCGCCTAGTATTGCGCCTTCTAATAAAAAAAGAATTAGCTAATTCCGCCTAGTATTAGCTAAGTTATTAACACTACCTAGCAAAGTATACCTATTAATGGGTATGCTTGCTAGGTACCCCCCCTTTTTTAACGTTTTCTAGCCTCTAGCTTGTGCAGTTTAATAGTTATAACAAAACCTTCTACTATAAAAATGTAGAGGTGGTTTTTCTCTTTCTTTTCAGCCCTAGTTTGCTAGAATCCATGTATTATTGATAAGGTTTTGGGGGGTACCCACGAAGGACGTTGGAGTATACCCATTCCGCCAGCCTAGTCGCAAGCGATGCGTTGTTTGCTAACAACACCTCTAACTGCAAGAGCTCACAAGGCTACACTATTTAACTATTTAGAGGCCTGATTGCATGGAAAGCGAGCAAACAAGACACTGTTACTACCTCTACAACCAAGGCAGAGCTTCTAGCTCTATTACAGGTGGCAAAGGAAGCTATCTTCATCTTAAGGCTAATTAGGGAGCTCTAAGTAGATCTACCACAAAAGACTATTACAATACACTGCAATAATACTTAGACAATTAGCCTAGTAACTAAGGAGACATTAAAGCTTTAAACAAAGCTCTAACACGTGGATATCTACAACCACTAGCTGCAGCAAGAGGTCTAACAAGGAACAATCTTAGTTAAGTACATCCCCTCTACCAGCATGCCTGCTGATGGCCTTACCAAGGCACTTCCTAAGAACAAATAGGGCGCCTTTCTTAATCACCTTAACCTTGTAGAGTAAACAGAGAGGCTAAATTATTAAGAACTGTTACTGAACAGGCTCCAAGAGGCGCTAGGGTAGTTACCCTGCGAGACGCTGCAATCAGCGCCAGTACACAACTAGCTTGGATCGCGATCCAAGCTGAGGGGGTGTGTCAGACATGAGCAAGGCTGGCCGTAACACTGGCTCGGCTGGAATAGAACTGCATGGAATGGACCGCGCAGCTGGTCGCACAAGAGCGGGGGATAAAAGCCACCTGTTCATAGATTAATCGTTCAATCAATCAATCACAACAATCAGCAAGAACCTTTTAAATCTGACAATAGGATACTTGAGTTAAGTATAACGTGGTTCACAAGCGAGTCGCCCACCCAAGTGAGTCGCCCACTAAACACCCGCGCCCTGCCTGCGCAGCAACAACGCGTAATGCCACAACAACGCAACATGCAAAAGACCTATACTGAAGGAGATATATTTATTGCTATCTCTAATATTAAGTCTAAGCAGATACAGAGCGAAAGACGCACTGCAGCAGTCTATAACATCCCACAAACAATAATCTAAGACTAACGCGCTAGACAACGCCCTTAACGCAACTACAAGCTAAATTTAAAGCGCCTTACAAAGCTAGAAGAGGAGGCAATTATACAGCGTATACTTAAAGAGAGTCTATATAGAATACCACCCTTAAAGGTGCATATACAAGATATAGCTAATAGACTACTAAGGGAGCGTGGTAGGAAGCCTATAGGCAAGAACTAGGTTAATAACTTCATTAAGCGTACACTAGAGCTGCGCACGCGAT
>NW_022984788.1:259246-286074 GCF_010094145.1 Didymella exigua CBS 183.55
CAAAGACCTAGCGCTTATCTAGCCCTAGTTTAGCCTAGTTTAATTAATAAAGACAAAGTATAGTATTATAGATAAGGACACCTAGAACTTTAATAAGTCTAGCTTTATAATAGGTAAGATATCCTCTTAGCTTGTTATTATAGGCTTAGAGAAACCTAGGAAATAGAAGAAACTACAGCCTAGTAATTACAAGTAGGTTACCCTAGTATAAGGCGTTGCTGTAATAGGGTATATTATCCTACCCTTCCTTATCTTTGTAGGCAAGGTCCTAATCTCCTCCTAGTTTACTAGTCTACCTTATAACTAGGTTGTTATAGTCTCTCCTACTAGCTAGACTAATAACAATATTATAATAGCATAGCTTAAGCACTTTAACGCCTATACAAAGGTGACCTCTACTAGGGCATATAGGCTGCTTATTATTAACGGCCATAAGAGCCACTGCTTAATAGAATTCCAGGACTACTGCAAGGAGAACAAGATTATCACTCTCTGCATGCCACCACACTCATTGCACCTCCTGCAGCCTCTTGACGTTGTCCCATACTCGCTGTTGAAGCGCCACTACAGTGACAGGATCTCGCTCTTAGCATGTAGCTGCATCTACTATATTAATAAAGAAACCTTCCTACTAGCCTTTAAAGTAGCTTTTAAGAGGACGTTTACACTAGAGAATGTTTGTGTAGGGTTTTAAGGTGCTAGGCTAGCCCTGCATAACCCTAAGGTTGTGTTATTAAAGCTTGATGTACAGCTACGTACGCCAACGCCACCTGCACTAGGCACTGTTGCCTAGGAGGCGTAAACACCACGCAACGCCTGCAAGATAGAGGCGCAGTTAACGCTGATCTAAAATTGCATGTAAATTATTGTAGGTCACTAGCAAGTTTATTAGATAAGCAGGTTAAGCAGTTAAGTAAAGGCGCTTAATAGATAGCTTATAATATAGTGTTAGTACAGGAGGAAATAGGCTGCCTATAAGACGCTGTTACTTGTAAAGAAAGTAGGGAAAGGACTAGACTACTTTCTTCCTAGTCTAGAAGGACCTAGACAAATCTAGACTAGCTTTGTCCAAATAGGAAGCGTATAGCCTAATAGAGGTAAGGTAGGGTTATGTAATATAATAGACAAGTTATTATATTAGATACTAGGTAGAGATTCCTAGGCTAGGTACAGAGCGAAAAGAGGGGGGAGAGCCAGAGGTATTTATGCTTCCTCTCCTCTGTCTGTATTTCTAAGCAGAACGTTCTAGACTAGGCTGGCGGAATGGGTATACTCCAACGTCCTTCGTGGGTACCCCCCAAAACTTTGTCAATAATACATGGATTCTAGCAAAATAGGGCTTAAAAGAAAGAGAAAAACTACTTCTATATTTCTGTAGTAGAGGGTTTTGTTATAACTATTAAACTGCACAGGCTAGAGGCTAGAAAACGTTAAAAAAGGGGGGGTACCTAGCAAGCATACCTATTAATAGGTATACTTTGCTAGGTAGTGTTAATAACTTAGCTAATACTAGACAGAATAAGCTAATTCTTTTTTTATTAGAAGGCGCAATACTAGGCGCTTCTATCGAATAATAGATTATGTAAGCGTATCTCTGCTAGTTAAGAAGCTATAAGCCAAAACGTAAAAAAGCATACCCTACCCATCCGCCAGCCTATTCTAGACTCCTCTAGGTAGGTCTACTTCATCTATGCTTAGTATTGCTGCATATGCAAGCAAGATTACGTAGGTGTATGCGTAATTGTATACGTCAGCATCTTACAGAGTAGGCTACTCTATTTGTAAGCAGAGGGTCTAGAACATTTCTAGTTACTAAAAATAGAGAACAGCATATCTTGAGAACAAGAGGAGATACAGGCTTCGTAAGCACACCATTCTAATCCTCTCTTTTAGGAGATTATGATGACAATACTTAGGTAAGCATAGCGCTACACCTAAGAAGGAAATATGCTAGAGAAAGATTATAAGAACAAAGTCTTATAACTTTACTATATTACCTACTCCTATTTCTTTTTTACTCTGCTTCGTCTATTTACACTCTGTTTCGCACGCAAGTCACAGATATAGGACTGTCTGTCTACTAGGAGGGGGGTAGTGTAATAATACACTATAAAAAGTAGTCTAATACTAGTAGGATATAGTTCTAGTAATATATAACTATAGCCTGTATTGCATAGTATAAGGTTGCATTAAACTACTACTAAACCCTTATATATAAGGAGCAAGGAACTGTAGCACTATAGAGTAAATTTTCTATATCCTTTTGTACAAGACCTATAGGTGTAGAGAATATATCCTAGTGTTCTTATCATCCTAGCACTCCTATAGGCCTTGTAGCGGATTCGCACCTATTCTGGATATCTCTCTTCTTGCCTGCGTCGTTACAGGTATGCTCTGACGTCCTTTGTAAGTACCCCCTATAACTCTGTTGATATTACACTAATTCTTACAAAGGGGGCTGTGCGGAAAGAAAATAACTTAATCTACGTTTTTATAATAGAAAGTTTTATTATAGCTATTGCACTGTACAAGCTAGAGGGCAGAGAAGGCAAAAAAAGGGGGGGTACCTAGTGAGCATACCCATCCATGGGCATACTTTGCTAGGTAGGCTCGATAACTCAATTAATACTAGGCCAAATTAGAAATTTTATTTTACTAGAAAGTGCATTACTGGGCGCTTCTATCGAGTAATACATTACGTAAGCGTATCTCTAATAGTTAAGGAGCTAGAAGCAAAAACAAAAAAATGCCTACCCTACCCATCTGCCAGCCTACGCCCCAGGGCTACTTGAAGATAATTAGAGGCTGAGATTTGTTTATCATAATCTATTAAGAAGTCTAACCTGAGAAGAACCAAAGTCACTGCTTAATCTCTTCTTTAATAAAGTTAGCATCAAGCCTCTAAGCCTTTCAGATCACATCTATCTCACACTTCAAGTAACGCAAGTGGTACAAAACTTTCATCGCACGGGTTGTGTTCACAAAGCGCTACGATCTGAGAAAAGTCTTCTTCTTCAATACCAAAAATGCGGCTGTTGCAGTGCGCGATACTGATTTTGTGTTTGCTGGGTTCAATTTTGCACTACTCGGCTTACCCACCGAAATGTCATAGCAACCATCTGCCAACCCAAGGCACGATATTTATCGCCATCCGAATGCTCTCGGAGAATCATCAGTGAGCTTCAGTGAGCTTCAGTGAGTCCATGGACGTGTAATCTCTCGGTACGGTTCTTATTGAGATCGCAGAGTGGCGCGCATTACGGTATCTGGTGGAAAGTATGGTGAATGTCAGTGCTGATCATGTTACACTTGACAGGCTGGCGGCCATTTGACAATTCTTATTGGAAGGCCAAGACAGGAGTGGCACTTCGAAGCTGCGATCGAAGATGGGAGACATATATACGTCAGCTTGTCTGATGTGTCTGAGTGGCCTGTGGGGGCGATTAGTAAGACCGCAGATGAGCCTGGGACTGCAAGGTGGAGCGAGCCACAGGGCATGCAGGAAAATATCTTGGACGAGGTCATCAAGCGGCTGCAGAGTTGCCGCGTGTAACTGGTGTTATGCGGCGTGTCATCACAGCTTCACGTGTGTGGGAACGTAGTGCGCGCCTGTTTCCTTCCAAATCGCGAAGTGCGGCTTGCAAATCTTGGTCACGATTTGATATCTCGACAGAGTCAATAAGCTGAGCATAAGCTAAATCTTAAATGTTCAATGCTGCCTCTCAAACCCATATACAAGTTCTGCCCTGATGTCCATCAACCTATCCTCAAAACACGTCAGAGTTGCCTCCATGTTCTCAAAATCCTCCTTCGCAACCTGCAGCGCATGCGGCCTCGCTCTCCCTGCGACTACATACATCTCTGCCACATCTGTGATATCGATTCCTCTTACAATGCTTCGGTACTCTTCAATGTCTTTCTCCAGTATCTCGAGCTCAGCCTTCAGTGAGTTCACTGCACCTGCACGATCGGAGGGCAGCAGGTCGGACTTTGCTTCGTCGTGGAGCGTCACAACCTTGATCGAACGCTCTGTGATCTTTTTGTAGTTTGCGGGAAGCACTTGCCAGAACGTTGAGTCTAGTAGTGTTAGGCGTGGTGTTCGGCTGGATTGTGCGGGCATTGCGACTAGCTCCTAGATCGGTTTGCGGGACAGCGTTTAGTCACCTAAATTGTGGCGGTTGCGAGTGTTTATATGCGGATATGGACGAGTGACGTGTGCGGTATATAGGCAGTGTGACTGCGACGTGACATGCAGCAACTTCAAATTTCACCTATCAGCCCATTCAATAAATGCAAATCTTTAACACCTTCGCTGCTTCTCTCCCTGCTGCATCTTCTGGATAGGACTTTCGGTTATCATGCCTTCCCAGCAAACTGAGAAACCCATTGAGGAAGCGTTCCCTACGACTGACTTCAGAGAGTTCATCAACAGTATTCAGGGTGCCAACGCCGTAGGTAAACGGTTCCTTGACAGCATGGCGTTGCGTCGATCTAACGATGTGCTTTCACCCACAATCGAACTGGAAACTGCAGAGCGCGGTCTCTTGATCGCTGAAGCGCTGATAGAGAAACGCCGCGATCTCAACTCGCACTATGGCTGGATATTGACGTCAGACGCTACGCTTGTGTACAGATCCATGGGTGGGAAGAGCGAGCATGGCACGGAATGGGCTCGGCAGTGGGTCAAAGGCATCTACATGGAGTATGAATGCGTGGGAAGCCACCTGCAGGACTTGAAGCTGGAACTGGAGGTTTTTGTAAGGCACGCAAAGAGCGAAGGTAGATCTTGACTCTAGGGTGTCAATGGACGATCGTAAACGTCCTACTATCTTGCGTCCAGCGACTGATGCCGCATCCCCATCAGCGCTCTTTGTGAGCTTGCGTTATCTAGCCGATTTGAAGCTTCGCCGTGCAGCTCAGTCCATAGACTGCCGTCGTTTTTATCGTTTGGTATTGTGCCTTCGGAAAACGTGCGGCCTCTTGGATATTCTGACAGATGCGTTCTCTTGCGCAAGCTGTCTTCGTGGCGACTGTGCGCGAGCGCGTATATCGTTGGTGTCACGGCAACCACTGCAGCAAGTAGAATCTCGAGTGACGCCCATAACGTGTGTCCTCGTTGGACTCGCGAGTTTCTCCCCTGGATGATGCGGATGATGCTGATCGCGACGAGGAGAATACCAATGCTGAAGAGCGCCATGACACGGAGTCGCCTGAGAATGGTCAGTATTATGATTGACTTACTTGCATAGAGCGCACTCACTGGGTAATCGGAACTGTAACTGAGCAGATGAGCGTGAATGATAAAGCCATAAGCATCAGGTCGGTCACAATGTTGCTGACTTCATACGTGAAAAGCCAGATGTTTCCAACAACGCTACCATAGTCAGTACCCTGCGCGACGTCGGTCTTGCAGTATCATACCAATCTCCAGGATCGGGGTAGATCTGCCAGTGTCGCTCGAACGGACGACAACCGACAAAGACAGTGATTACAGAAGCGACGAGGGTAGAGAGTAATACGGTCCAGAAGCCGTATACGATAGTTCGCTCATATGGCATCTTTGATATGATCCTTGCCAATAAGTCGAACACGGCCATCTTCAAACACCACAGCCTGATTCCCTGTCAGAACACGATCACTTACTCAAAAAAGCCAACATACAAGCACGTCAACATAGTCCTTGTCGCCAAGACCAGTTTGCTTCCTATGACGATCTCAGATGCTGATTGCTCGTGTCCAGGTTCAAGTAGCTGCAGACGGCGCTCTGCTGGGAGTACTGAGGTGGGATTAGCCTGCGCTCGCCAACAGTCAGAGCGGCCGCGTACTCCTTGTGGAGCCATAGACCAGCAGATAGTAATTGGCGACTAGTCGCGCAACCGTGAATAACGCAGCCAACAAGCACCAGTAGTCACCACGTATAAGGCGCTGCTTCCTCCACAGCCGGAAGCTGATCCGGAGGACGACCAGCGCGACCGATAGCAGGAGGCACACCCACAAGGATATCGATGAGAGCGGATCCATCGCCATTGCGACAGACGACGCAGTGTGTCCAAACGAGTGGAACGAACCGTAGGTGAAACGCTGGCTACATGGAGTGCATACGTCGATGTCGGAGACAAGCGGGCACGTCAGGATCCGTTACTATATGACACCGGGGGTGTCACGGGGCTTATGCAAGCCACATGCAGTGCCGTAAGGTATCCTTTGTCTGGTCTGGCTTCGGGTACGATTGTTCGTATTCGGCTTGTCCATTGGTCTCTGAAAAAGACGGCGGACGCCACCGCGTGTAAAGGGCCGAGCGGATGTCTGGGGCTCGGCTCATCACCGAAGATCCTACGTCCCACAGAAGCAATTGCGAAGCTTCGCCTAATTTATCGCGCAGATGGCGGTAAAGCGTCCAATGAGAGTGGAAGTCTGCTAGTTGTGCGCCAGCCGTCACACTATGGGCGGCAGTTACTGCCATGTGGTCCTCCCGAGTCTCAAATGTGGGGTGCGATCGTCAACGGTTAAGGGCTGGGGTTAGCGCACAGTCGCGCCTTTTGCGACCCCGCTGCCAGATCGTGCTCTGAGCGCAAGACAGGATCTGGACCAGGCGCTGCGCTATTCAGTAGTCGACAACTTCCAAACCTCACCTGCGAACTGCCTTGCGGCTAGGACAACCGCACAAAAATCATCGTTCATCCAATCATTGCAATAGTGTATTCGCATCTGCAACCCAAAGATCAGAGCATCCATGAAGTGCCCGGTGCACGTGTACCGGCGCAGGGGTACTTCTGACACTAACGCCCCTTGTATGACAGTTTGAGACACCTGCAACTGCTCTCGTCAGCACACTGCTATTTCTAGCACACTGCTCGCGACACACAAGGCACAGAGTTCTTTATCAGGCGCAGGAGCTCAAATGTTCTGCGCCGAAGGCACTGCAAATACGCCCTGAGCGGTAGGCGTGCAACGAAGAAAGGGTCAGCAATCATGGCTCTGTGCCGCGCGGAAGCACGACCATGACCTCACCCACCCACGGCCGACCTTCTGCGTGAAAAGTCCGTGCAAGACAGATCGTGTGATGGGATTTATAGCGATTGGTGTTACCCGGCACCGAATTTGTGGAACCGGACGCTGCGCGAAATGAGGCGGCGATGAGATAGGAGTCCATGAAGGCACAGGCTGTGAATGCGCATGAGGCAGATTAGCAGAAGACGGCGTAGCTAGAGATTTCTGGAACTTATTGGTCGAAGTGCATCCTGTTCCGAGGTTGTGCAAGGAGCTTGCGGAAAGATGGTCACGTGCCGTCTAATCAACCCGTAAGGCGCGACGAGCAGTAACAGAAGGTCCAGCTGTCTTGGAGGCATTGTGGTTGCCATTTTGGTGTTTGTTTACACGTTGCACAGGGAGCGTCGCTGGGGTGTGGATAAAGTCGATTTTCCAGTATTATGCGCCATGGCGTCGTCATACTGATGCTCCATACAAACAGCACACGCCATTCTTTCGCATTGACTACCAACATCACATCACAGTTATGATGAACAGGATTAGAAAATCGCTGGACAAGGGCAGAGAAGCAATGCAATCATCGTCGGACGCGAACTTGGTGGCTATCAAGGACTCTGGCGCATCGGTGGTACGTGCCATAGGAGTTGGCGCAGGCCCGATTTGTGGAAACTCGCTAATCATTCCCCTGCAGATCCAAGGGGGACGCCCGAGCCAAGAGGACAGGTACATCGCGCTGGCGCCCGGAAGCCTCAAGTCGAACAAAAATATCGCGCTCTACGCTGTATTTGATGGACAGTATGACATTCCGCACTGAGGCTCAAAGCAAACATTGACCTCCGTCCTAGTGCAGGGGCAACTGTGTCCGATCACTTGCGTGGGAACCTGGCAAATTTTATCGATGAGGCACTCTCCAAGTCTTCACCGCACTCACCAGAGACTTACAAATCGGCTATCCAGGATGCACTCGACAGAGAGGATGAGATTATCGACCGGCAGAATTGGAAAGATGGCTCCACCCTTGCCCTGGTCTTGATCGATACACAGCAGAATATCCTCGTCGAAGCAGACTTGGGCGATTCTCATATGGTGCTTGCCGAGCATACCAGGCGTAATAAGAAAGAAGAAAATAAGCTCAAAAAGCTCGACCATACCTTGAGAGCTCACCACCTTGTTAAGGGTAAGAACGAGTGGAGCAACGAGCGACTCTCGGTACCGCATAAGCCAGACGACCCAATCGAGAAGAAAAGAATCGAAGATGCTGGAGGCAGGGTGAATTACGATACGGGTGCTGCAAGAGTCGGTACGCTTACCCCCACGGCACTCGCTGACAAAAAGGAGCGCTGCCCCATAAGTCTCCAATATGCTGACATCCCTTCCCAGGTGCTCTTGCAATGACCCGCGCTATGGGCGACACCGAGCTAAAGATGCCGAGAGTCAACAACCTCGCTAATCATAACCTGGAAGATTTGGTTGGTGTCGAGACAGGCCTCAAGCCGGGTAGGAGGGCATCGGCAGATCTCGTCACCAACAAGGCACACTTCGCCGTGCGGCACCTTAAGGGAGAGTGCTTAGTCCTCATTTCCACCGATGGCATAGGTGATGAGAAGGAGGCTGAACTGGCGGCTCGTACTGCTACCGACTTGAACTCGCAAGGTTGGCCAGCGAATGAGATCGCAACGGAATTGGCGAAGCAAGCTGTGAAAAGAAAAGATCCTGACAATTGTACCGTGATTGTAGTGATTCTGGAAGCGCCAAGCGCCGCGCAGTAAAGCAGCTGGCGGATGAGCATCTGCACCCTCTTTGTTCGGTCCTTACAGTAAGAAAAGATACCATTTCATGAAAAGGGGTTCGTCAAGTTGGTCCGTGATTTGCTGGGAGTCAAATTCAGGCCGTCAGCCCGTGCACACAGCCTCGTTCAGGAACCTCCTGTCTGATTCGCACAAAGCAGTATGACTACACAGCCTGTGTGAGCATCGCTTATGTATTGAACATGATAGGAACGGGACTTCTGACCGACTTCGTTATCATTCCCTGAAATGTTGCACTGCAGAAGTAAGGAGGACGCAGCGGATGAGCAACAAAAGGCGCGAGGCTGGGCTGGCAAGCAAATTATGGTTGCCCGAGCGCTGTGTAGATCAAGTAGAGCTGACTAGAAGAAGGAGAAGCAATCGGATTAGTAGCATCACAACAACGTGACAGTAAATAAAGACTGCGCAAAAGGTGATCTTCGGAAGGCGCCAAGCGGAAATGCGTCTTCGCATGAGGAAAGCTTAAGGAAGAAGGGTACGGATGAGCCGAACAGATTAGAGCACATCAGGATGACCATGCGGATTTGTGCTCTTAGGGGTGGAATTTGAGGTTTTATACGAGATACGATGTGGTGTGTTTACTGATAACCGAGAGCTACGCATCTCTCACAAGGCTTGTGCAGGCTCCTTACGCTGAATTTCAGGTCCTCTCTTTCTGAGTGGCTCTTAAATCTAACAAGTTTCTCAGCTATCTATCTTGACACCTTGGCATAGGTATGCAAGGCGATGGGGCTGAGCATGAGTAGCGACACCATCGAATACACCTTCATGAAGCAAGATGGCAAGTAAGACACGGGAGCAAATCTGTAATCTAGCTATAAAAATTGACTAGGTAGTAACGTAGGTGTAGGGCGAGTCGCCCACCAGGGCGAGTCGCCCACTTTTGCCAAGACCCCACCAAAACATCAACTCTACACCAATGCCTCCACAACCACGTCAAATAGACGCGTCCAAAGAGGCTCAGATACAGCTTGCGCTACTAGCTCTTTAACAAGACCCTAATCTCTCAGTAAGACGCGCTGCAGCTCTCTACAACGCGCCCTGAACAACTCTACGCGACTGACTTACTGGACGACCTTCACGCGTCAATACTATAGCTAATTCGCGGAATCTGACCGCTGCTGAGGAGCGGGTGGTTGTTGCGTACATACTTGAGCTGGTCACGCGAGGAGAGTCCCCCCGGCTCGCAGCTGTGGCTGATATGGCCAATTCTCTGCGAAAAGAGCGCAGTTTGGCCCCTGTTGGCTCAAGGTGGGCCAGCACGTTTGTTTCGCGTCAGGAGGAGCTTAAAACAGTCTTCAATCGCAAGTACAACTACAAGCGAGCCCTCTGCAAGGACTCTGAGGTTATACAGGGCTAGTTTATCCTTGTATCTAACGTTAAAGCTAAGTATAGCATCCTAGACAACAACATGTACAACTTCAACAAGACAGGCTTTATAATGGGCCAGATAAGCACTGGAGTAGTTGTTACAGATGCAGAGAAGCTAGGACGAGCAAAGCAGATCCAGCCAGGCAACCAGGAGTGGGTGACAGTCATTAAGGGCATCAATGCCACAGGATAAAAACGAATCCGTGAGCTTGAAGCAGCTGCTAAGGCCACTACACAACGCAAATTGCACAAAAGAAAGCGTATTCAAGCTGAGGGAAGCCTTGCAGTTGAAGAGGGCCAGCGGTTAACTGCTCTAAAGGCGCTAAGCTAAAAAGCTTAACGTAGATTATCACCGAGCCGGCCATATCACTAAACTAGCCACTTTCTCTTAGTACAACCACCTTTTACCCTAACATAACATGCAATAATAATAACAACTTTAGAATACTACTAGAGAAGGCAGAGTTATCCTTACTATCTAGGCCTTCTATGCTGTCTAATTTTGTAGTATCTGCAGCGCTGCTAGAGCGTTGAATGTACCTTATTAGCAGGTCTCTAATTGCCTTTGCAATATCACGTTTTAACTAGACATACATGCTAATTGCTAGAAACTTACTATACTAGAGGAGCAGACAATTATCTAGTATATACTTAACCTTAATTTGTGAGGATTTGCGCCCTAGCTATATAAGGTGGCAGATATAGCTAATAAGATACTTAGTGTGCATAGTGAAGAGCCTGTTGGCAAACTATAGGCTAGCAGGCTTGTAACGCGTTTAGACAAGCTTAAAATAGCCTTTAATTAAGCTAAGGATAGACAGAGGATACTATAGGAAGATCCTAAGATAATTAGTGTGTAGTGTAAGCTAGTAGAGGATACTTAAGTTAAGTATAACGTACTCTATCACCAAGCCAGTTATATCACCGAACCAGTCACTTAAAATCCCACCAAAAAACACAGAAACTATACCCCTCCATCTTAATAACTACTTAATGGAATCTTCTAAAAACTTCAGAATAAAGCTGCATCTATACTAATAAAACTATTTAAAAGTCTTAGACTAATAGCTAGTATAGATGTTGAGATAGCCTGCAGCTACCCCTGTATTTCAGTATCTTCTGAACAACATCTGCAATATAGGGCTAAGCACTCTAAGACTTTTAAGCAGTCTTATTAGTATAGATGCAGCTCTATTCTGAAGTTTTTAGAAGATTCTATTAAGTAGTTATTAAGATGCAGGGGTATAGTTTCTGTGTTTTTTGGTGGGATTTTAAGTGACTGGTTTGGTGATATGACTGGCTCGGTGATAGAGTACGTTAGTGTTTATAACAATAATATACACAACTTTAATAAAACTAGGTTCTAGATAGGTATTGCTTTGTCTTTAAAGGTTGTAATAGGCTTAGAGAGACGTGCTCAGCTAGAGCTTGTTTAGCTAGGCAATTGCGAGTGGGTTACTGTTATCTAGAGCATCTGCGCTGCTGGGTATGCAACCCTACCTTTTATTATCTACAAAGTACGCGTCTACATCTCTGCCTAGTATAAGGAGACAGATATACCCTATAATTAGAAGCTCTTAGTCTCTAAGAATAGTTAGATAAATAATATACTTAGCCTTAAGTAGTTAAAGCACTTTAACACGCATATAAAGATATATTAGGTAGGAGTATATAGGTTGCTTATCTTAGACAGCTATAAGAGCTATCTTAACTAGGAGTTTAAGGACTATTGCCTAGAGAACTAAATCCTTACTCTCTGCATACTACCTTACTTATTACACATCCTCTAGCTACTTACTGTTTGTAAAGTTATAAGACTTTGTTCTTATAATCTTTATCTAGCGTATTTCCCTCTTAGGTATAGCGCTATGCTTACCTAAGCATTGCTATTGTAATCTCTAAGAAGAGAGGATTAGAATGGTGTGCTTACAAAGCCTGTATCTCCTCTCGTTCTTAAGATATGCTGTTCTCTATTTTTAGTAACTAGAAATGTTCTAGACCCTCTGCTTACAAATAGAGTAGCCTACTCTGTGAGATGCTGACGTATACGATTACGCATGCACCTACGTAATCTTGCTTGCATATGCAGCAATACTAAGCATAGATGCAGTAGACCTACCTAGAGGAGTCTAGAACGTTCTGCTTAGAAATACAGACAGAGGAGAGGAAGCATAAATACCTCTGGCTCTCCCTAGGCTGGCGGATGGGTAGGGTATGCTTTTTTACGTTTTGGCTTATAGCTTCTTAACTAGCAGAGATACGCTTATATAATCTATTATTCGATAGAAGCGCCTAGTATTGCGCCTTCTAATAAAAAAAGAATTAGCTCATTCCGCCTAGTATTAGCTAAGTTATTAACACTACCTAGCAAAGTATACCTATTAATAGGTATGCTTGCTAGGTACCCCCCCTTTTTTAACCTTTTCTAGCCTCTAGCTTGTGCAGTTTAATAGTTATAACAAAGCCCTCTACTACAGAAATATAGAAGTAGTTTTTCTCTTTCTTTTAAGCCCTATTTCGCTAGAATCCATGTATTATTGACAAAGTTTTGGGGGGTACCCACGAAGGACGTTGGAGTATACCCATTCCGCCAGCCTAGCTCTCCCCCCTCTGTTCGCTCTGTACCTAGCCTAGGAATCTCTACCTAGTATCTAATATAATAACTTGTCTATTATATTACATAACCCCACCTTACCTCTATTAGGCTATAAGCTTCCTATTAAGACAAAGCTAGTCTAGATTTGTCTAGGTCCTTCTAGACTAGGAAGAAAGTAGTCTAGTCCTTCCCCTACTTTCTTTACACTGTTAAAGTGTAAGTACTCCTAATATGTTTAAGACTTAGCATGCTAACATGTCTTCTATATTAATAAGGAAGGCTTCCTACTAGCCTTTAGGGACGCGTTCCTTAATATATTTACAAAGCTTAACTACTAAAAGGCCTTTAAGGTATTAGGGCTTGTTCCTACTAATATGCAGGTAGTGTTAGATTACCTTAAAGTGTGGCTGCATACCCTACTAGTAGTACCTCTACCTAAAATACTATAGTAATCTAAGATGCTAAGTAATATAAACAAGTTTAGGTCTTAATCTAAGCTTATAAGTAACTCCTTCTAACAATTACTAAGTATAGCGCAAGAGGGGTTCTTAAAGCTTATAAAAGGGGCTAAAGAGATGCTATATAAAAATGTCCTTATTAAGGCCTGCGTGCAAGAGCTTAAAGAGTAATTACTAGTAATAACTAAGAGAAAATCGCGTAAGAGAAAGCAGATTCAGCATAGTGGCACACTTAAGTATAGCCTAGCAGCATCGCGGGTAGCTGCTGAGGCGTGTGTAGCAGCTTAGCCATCTAAGAAGACTTGGGGTGGAGGTGGTCAACTAGGAGCTTAGTCAACTGTTTAGCGCTGTGGGAACAACAGCAAGACTGGACACAACGCACGAACGTGCTAGGAGGGTGTGCAGAAACATCTTCTAAATCTGATATAAGCTGTAGTAGTCTGGTTTAGAGTCTAGACTGTTACATAAGCACGCAGTATGCTAGGTCACTGTTTAATAGTAAGTAGTTGTAGTTGCAGTAACTTGTGTTAGTCGTGCCAAGAGAAAATGGCTGGTTCGGTGATATGGCCGGCTCGGTGATAATCTACGTTAAGCTTTTTAGCTTAGCGCCTATACGCCTTCTTTAAAGGGGCAAAACAACCTACATTAAGTGGCTGCAGGAGGTGCAACAAGTGTGAAGGCATGCATAGGGTTACAATCTTGTTATCCTTGCAGTATTGCTAGAATTCTAGGGAATCGTGGCTCTTATAGCTATCAATAACCAGCATCTAATAGGTGCTAATAGTACGCTCCTTTATATGCGCGTCAAAGTGCTTTAACTACTCTAGACTAAGCTTGTTATCAGATAAGAGCGAGCGGCGAGAGGTCGGATCTGCGCAATCGAGCAGGGACCTGTCGCGCAGCCAATCAGCAGTTGCCAGGTCGATTAAGCGAGACCTGGCAACTCCTGATTGGCCCGCACACAGGCGGCCGCGAACAGCGCTAATTCCCCCCCCACTTCAATCCTGTAGCAACCAGCACGACGCCACAGCAGAAAACACCATCGCCACAATCATCAATAAATCATCATACCACCTAAGATCTCGTTAAGCACATACTCTGGCTCACAGTACGAGCATCTGACAAGAGTATTGCGTCTTTTTAGATAGCCTGTAAGGCAAGCTATATATTAGCCTTATTTAGAGGCTTTTTTTTGTTATTACGTTAGGACATTAAAGGTAGAGTGAAGTTTAGCGTAGTCTTGGCAAAAGTGACCGGCTCGCTTGGGTGACTGGCTCGCTTGTGGAGTACGTTAATATAAACACTGTCTTGCAATCACTCTACTACATTGCTTTCTAGAACTAGCTCTTTTAGGCAGAAAATGGCGGCTTACGCCACGCTCTGGCTCACAAGAAGCGCAGGCAAAGTAAGGGCAAGGCAATTGCTCTGTTGCAACACTACAAGTACTAGGGACCTAAGATAATGTGGACTCCTTGCTTATTCTAGGAAGCTAAGGTGCGCATAAGGTAAGTGCTAGAGGAAAAGGACAAAGAAGAGCGTGAAAAGTCTAAGATAAAGGAACTACAGAGGGCTAACAAGCTCTACAATGACAAGATTGCAGAAGAAGCAAAGGTGCAGCGTGCAAGGGATGCAGAAGCGTGGAGGAAGGCGAAGGAGAAAGAGCGCGCAGCTATTAATGCGCGCAAAGAGCAAAGACGTGAGGAAAAGAAGCTTGCAAGGCTTAAAAGACTTATAACTAGCTAACAAAGGCAAGCGCAAGATTACTACAGCTTCTGCAGCAAAAATAGAAGTAGGTGTGTAGTGTTGCGGACGCGCGCTCCCAACACCTACACCAAAGTACAACAGCCATGGCCGCAAAATTGCTCTATGTAAAAGACTGCATACATATCTGTCTTTGAATCACCGGGCAGTGCCTGCTACAATAGGATATCATGTGATCTGAGCCACGTGGTTACAACATGTCATGGCCAGGTTCATGCTCAATCCCCACTTGACATTTAACCGCGTCTCAAACGAGACGTTAGCCTTCCTATATGTAGGAATTGGCGATGCGCGGCATTTCATCCAGACGTTGCAAGCTTTCGTGGAAGGCGAGTTCAAAGCAGGCTTCAAGTATCGCTTCACGATCAATGATGTTAGACGTCGGCAGGATGTTTGCTTCCACCTAATCCTTTGCTGAGTGCAAAGCTGGATGCCATTCTGAAAAGGCGCGAGAAGTCTAAGCGTTCGTATGTGCTCTGCGACCACATCAATTTTGACAGGATGATCAGTCCAACGCTGGTAGATCCTGGCTGCATCAGTCAAGATCACGATCTCTTTGACGTTGGTCATACTCCCTTCGAGCTGGAGCTTCACCTGTATGGCGGCTGCATATGGCCACAGCCCAAGAATGCAAAGACAATCTTCGAATTTGGCAACCACTTCTCCGTGGCAACTGTCAGAGCTTCGGCCCAGATCTGCGAACACTTGGTGGCGGAAGCAATCTCGGGCGACATTACCAGCCTGCTAGAGGGAATCGGACACAAGTTGCTCCCATCAAGAGACTCCAGCTACCCGACAGCATATTCTCATACTCATCTGCGCAACATCCCGTACTAAATACACCACTCACATAGGGTTGACACTAATGCGATGCAGCGATTACATGGATGACAGTGTGTTTACCGGCCTCAACCGGACAGCGCCTTACCTGAACACATCAATTTCTTAGCTTGTCTGATGGAACCTGTGTCGGTTCACGTACGATTATGTCGAGGTGAAGGCAGGGATTACTACGATGAGACTGAAGGCGCTGTGGCCAACGCGTCAACGCGCTAGCTGCTCCTCCAAGTATAATCTCACTTCCGCCTCCGCACCGTTTCACCAATAATAGTATCTTGTGCTCACCAAGGGCACACTCCAGTTCTTCAACTACACGAATCTAAAGCCCACGATCGCTGAACACGTCGAAAACGCAACTCAATGGCGAAAGCGCAAACAAGCGCGGCGCGTCGCGGCCGCCCTGCCAGAAACGCTACGTCAGAGATTCCCGTTGCCGTCATAATCCCTCCTAGTCTTAAGAAGCGCGGTCGTCCAGCAAAGATTGACGCTGTAGCAGTAGCTCCTATTGTGCCGCCGAAGAAGCGCGGCCGTCCCTCAAAAACACAAGCTTATGAGCCCATTGCGCAAATCAATCAGGCCATCAAGCGCGGTCGCCGCTCAGTCGCAACTGCTGAGGAGGCTGTCGCAAAGGCGCCGATTCCCATAAAAAAGCGCGCTGGACGACCTGCGAAAACTGCCGCTGCTGCTGAACTAACTGTCGCGCCTAAGAAGCGCGGCGGCCGTCCTCGCAAGGAGGATGCTGTACATGAAGCTCCAGTTACACTCAAGCGCCGCGGTCGTCCTGCGCTCGACCTCAACCGCGTTGCTGAATCCTCGCGCGTTACAAAGCGCACTTCACCGCGCTCCAAGCTCGCCGCTAGAGCGCCTCCTAAAGTCGCTGCTGCGCCCCGTATCAACCCTAAGATGCGTTCGCGCCTGCGCACACGTGCTGCGCCAGTTCAGAAGAAGACCGTCGTTGAGCCTGTCAAGAAGGCCCGCGGCAGGCCCAAAAAGGTCGAGGTCGAGAAGCCGATCGCACCAAAGAAGGCCGATAGCCGTGGCCGCAAGGCCAGCGTGCCTGCTCCAGTCGCCCCAGCTAAGAAGGTGACCGCACATCCCAAGACCGCTGTTCCCCGCAAGCGTCGCGGCTTCTCATCAGTCGAGGTCCTGGACAAGTTCGCTGCACAGGTGAAGCAGTACATTCTAGACCTCCAAGCTGAGGATACAGCCAATGCTGCCGCCGCTGCCGGCGAGGCTGATGACGAGGGCGAAGATATCGAAATCGAAATCGAGCTTGGCACTGCGGATGCCACTGGCCCCTCTGGCAACATCCAGGCTGAGATCGAGCTTGAAGAAGCCACTCCTGCGCTTGCAGAAGACGAAAAGGAAGATGAGTGCGAGCACATACTCATCGACCCAGGGGAGGTAGCGGAGGCAGCGGCGCTCGACCAGGAGCAGTTTTCTAGGGGCACAGATGGCGTAGCAGAGCTTGCTTCCGAGAGCGACGACTTCGAGGACGAGACCGAGCTCCTATCTGAGACTGCCGTGCTTGCTGAGATCGCAGCTGTGCAGGACGAGCTCGACGTGCAGAACCATATCGAGCAGGATGTCGAGATTGCAGAAGATGCTCAAGCTGGGCTCGAGCGCCAGAGCTCCGCCAGTCACGCCTCGGTTCACTTGTTCGAGGAGATTACTGGGGTGTCTTCGATCCCACAGATGGATGGCTCAAACGAAGTTGAGGCCTTTCACGCTCACGTCGACGAGCACGACCATGTCTTAAACGCCCCTGCGCCAAAGACTGCGAGCGCCGGATCGCTGTTCAGCGGGTTTTAAGGAATCGGTCTATATGTGCGCCCATAACGTTGCGCAGTCCTGATTCTGACCTCACGGCTCTCACGAACTTTTTGGGCTGGCTTGAGCTTGTATGAGCGGCGTTTCTAAACGTTCAGATATGTAGCTCAACATCAATTTATCGCTCATTTTCACTTTATCACATGAAACTTTGTTTTTCTGCATCGCGAAAGGATACTCAGCTATACGTTGCCACAGCGCCATCCTTGTTGCAGTGTTTTCTTTGAAGCATGGAGTCCATATCCACTAACGTGTACCGTGGCCGTGCGCCCGATGAGCCAGTTCAGCCGATGAGCCACCCCAACAAGATATTGACAATAGAAAAATGAAGCTATAGAGCCACACCTAAAAGATGTTATTGCAAGAAATGTTAGTGTATTACTATAACGTAGATTATCACCGAGCCAGCCATATCACCAAACTAGCCACTCTCTCTTAGCACAACTACCTTTTACCCTAATATAATATACCTTAATAACAATAACTTTAGAATACTACTAGAGAAGGTAGAGTTATCCTTACTATCTAGGCCTTCTATACTAGCTAATTTTGTAGTATCTACAGCGCTGCTAGAGCGTTAAATGTACCTTATTAGTAGGTCTCTAATTGCCTTTACAATATTATATTTTAACTAGACATAC
Source organism: Didymella exigua CBS 183.55 (assembly GCF_010094145.1). Taxonomy (NCBI): domain Eukaryota; kingdom Fungi; phylum Ascomycota; class Dothideomycetes; order Pleosporales; family Didymellaceae; genus Didymella; species Didymella exigua. Next base: position 277,542 of record NW_022984788.1, read on the forward strand.
GTCCTAATTGCTAGAAACTTACTATACTAGAGGAGCAGATAATTTTCTAGTATATACTTAACCTTAATTTATAAGGATTTGTGCCCTAGCTTTATAAGGTAGTAGATATAGCTAATAAGATACTTAGTGTGTGTAGTAAAGAGCCTATTAGTAAACTATAGGCTAGCAGGCTTATAACACGTTTAGATAAGCTTAAAATAGCCTTTTATTAAGCTAAGGATAGACAGAGAATACTATAAGAAGATTTTAAGATAATTAGCACGTAGTTTAAGCTAGTAGAGGGTACTAAAGTTAAGTATAGTATTTATAATAATAACATGCATAACGTGGTTTATCACCAAGCCGCCAGGTATCACCAAACCGCCACCCCTTACCAATTTTGCGACTGTTATGATAATTATTACAATGCCATTACAACACAACACGCAATCACCCTATAACAAAGGTACACTATACCTTGCTATCTAAGCTACAAAAGCTACTGTGCCTAACAGTATAAATTACGTGTCTAAGGCCTTTAGTGTTCCCTAATTAATGTTAAGAGACTAGCACGCAGGAGGGCTTGTATAACGTAATTATAAGGCTAATTTAAAGAAGCTAACAAAGGTAGAAGAGGAGGCAATAGTTAACTGTATACTTAAGCTAGACAGGCAAGGAATAGGCGCAATAAAGACTATGGTGCAAGATATAGCTAATAATCTGCTTACTGCACGTAGTAAAGGACCTGTTAGTAAGCTCTAGGTAAACAGGTTTAACACACGTACCTAATAAATTAAGCTTTAATGTAGCTAACTATATAATTGTTAACAAGCCCTAAATAAAGATACACGCGTTATAACACCCTAGTTTAAGCTAGTTAGGAATACAAAGGAGAAGTATAGAATCCTAGATAGAGATACCTACAACTTTAATAAGACTAGGTTTATAATAGGCATAATTAGGTCTAAGATAGTGTTCACAGGCTTAGAGAAGTAATCTAACCCTAAGAATATCTAGCCTAGCAATTAGGAGTAGGTCACAATTATTATTAGTGTCTGCGCTGCTGGCTAGGCTATCCTACCCTTTATTATCTTCTAAGGCAAGGTCCTAATTACAACCTAGTACCCTAATCTGCCTTGTAATTAGGTAATTATAACTAGCAAGAATAGCTAGACAATAAACAAGCTTAGTCTAGAGTAGTTAAAGCACTTTAACGCGTCTATAAAAGAGCGTACTATTAGCGCCTACTGTCTGCTTATTATTAATAGCTATAAGAGCTATAACTCTGTAGAGTTTAAGGAATACTGCGTAGAACACAAGATTATTACCTTATGTATGCCCCTACACTTATTGCACCTGTTACAGCTACTTAACGTGGCCTGTTTTAGCCCCTTAAAGAGGGCGTACTTAATTAAGGTTAACACCTAGTTACAATACTTAAAGATATAAATTAAGAAAGAGTTCTTCCTTACTAGCTTCTAGACAGCCTATTACAAGGCTATTACAAAAGACAATATCCACAGAGGCTTTAGAGGCGCAGGACTAGTTCCTTTTAACCTAGAGCGAGTGCTATTAAAGCTTGATGTGGTCCTTTGCACGCTAACACCACCACTACTAGAGACTACCCTATAGGAATCTAAAACACTAACTAGCGCAAAGGAGGTTAAGTCACAAATGTTGTATATCTGTAAGCGCATGCGATTGCACAGAGATTCGCCCCTGTCTCCTATTATAAAATTACTTAACTCGCTTGCTAGAGGGGTTGCGCAGATAGACTATGCCAACGTGTTGCAGAGAAGGGAAATAGATAGCATAAAGAAGGCTATTAAGGCTCTAACAGCGCAGTGTGGTTGCAAAAGAAAGTATATCTAGACAGAGGAGGCTCTCACGGTTGGTGAGGTACAGGATATAATAGCTGAGAAGGACAGTGGTGGTGGTGAGGCATCTAAACAGTCTAGGAAGAAGGTGCGCAAAGAGAGGCACTGCAGACGTTGCAGCAAGACTAGCTACAATTTGCGCACCTGCACTGCAGAAATATTAGATGCAGATAATAGCGCTGCTTCTAAAGAGTAATTGTAGCAATTGTAAGTATTAGTGTAGTGTTGTGGTTAAGCGTAATAGTTGTGTAATAGTTAGTAACTCTAAAAAAGTTGGTAAGGGGTGGCGGTTTGGTGATACCTGGCGGCTTGGTGATAAACCACGTTAACTTTAATAAAATTAGGTTCTAGATAAGTGTTGCTTTGTCTTTAAAGGTTGTTACAGGCTTCAAGAGACATGCTTAGCTAGATCTTGTTTAGCTAGGCAATTACAAGTAGGTTACTGTTATCTAGAGCATCTGCGCTGCTAGGTATGCAACCCTACCTTTTATTATCTACAAAGGACGTGTCTACATCTCTGCCTAGTATAAGGAGATAGATATACCCTATAATTAGAAGCTCTTAGTCTCTAAGAATAGTTAGATAAATAATATACTTAGCCTTAAGTAGTTAAAGCACTTTAACACGCATATAAAGACATGTTAGGTAGGGGTGTATAGGCTGCTTATCTTAGACAGCTATAAGAGCTATCTTAACTAGGAGTTTAAGGACTACTACCTAGAGAATAAAATCCTTACTCTCTACATGCTACCTTACTTATTACACATCCTCTAGCTACTTAATATAACGTAGTTCACAAGCGAGCGGTCCAACCCAAGCGAGCGGTCCATCCCAACCATGATAGCCTAATAACTATTTTGCATTACAATGCTATCCTAACACAATATGCAATTAACCTATACTAAAGGGACCTTATAGCTTACTATCTAAGCTATAATTAAAGTTTATAATAAGAGTAAAAGACATGCTATTATAGCCTTTAGCGTACCTTAAACTACTATCTGCTAACAACGCTAAGGAGCCCTCTCTTAACACAATTATAAGCCTAATTTAAAGAAGCTAAGTAAATTAGAGGAGGAGGCCCTTGTACAACGTATACTTGAGCTTGATACAAGAGGAATACCTGCTACAAAGGCTATAGTGCGAGATATGGCCAATAATCTGCTTGCTGAGCGCGGTGGAGAGCCTGTTAGCAAGCACTGGGTAGACAACTTCAAGACGCGTACGCCTGAGATCAAGCTTCGAAGGAGCCGTCCATATGATCGCCAGCGAGCCCTTAACAAAGATGCACGCGTTATAACGCCCTAGTTTAAGCTAGTTGCTAACACAAAGGCTAAGTACAGCATCACAGACAAAGACATGTACAACTTTAACAAGACAGGCTTTATAATAGGGGTTATCTATAGCTAGATAGTCTTTACAGGCTCTAAGAAGCGTAGCACAAAGAGCCTGTAGCTAGGGAACTGTGGTTAGGTCACTAATATATAAGGAGTTAACGCTAAAGGATAGGCTATCCTAGGCTGGCGGAATGGGTATACTCCAACGTCCTTCGTGGGTACCCCCCAAAACTTTGTCAATAATACATGGATTCTAGCGAAATAGGGCTTAAAAGAAAGAGAAAAACTACTTCTATATTTCTGTAGTAGAGGGTTTTGTTATAACTATTAAACTGCACAAGCTAGAGGCTAGAAAAGGTTAAAAAAGGGGGGGTACCTAGTGAGCATACCTATTAATAGGTATACTTTGCTAGGTAGTGTTAATAACTTAGCTAATACTAGGCAGAATGAGCTAATTCTTTTTTTATTAGAAGGCGCAATACTAGGCGCTTCTATTAAATAATAGATTATGTAAGCGTATCTCTGCTAGTTAAGAAGCTATAAGCCAAAACGTAAAAAGGCATACCCTACCCATCCGCCAGCCTAGGCTATCCTACCCTTCCTTATCTTCCCTAGCAAGGTCCTTATTACCTTATAGTTTTATAATCTACCTTAGGATTAGGTAATTAAATTTGTCCTAACAGCTAGATGTTAAACAAGCTTAGTATTGCCTAGCTAAAGCAGTTTAATACCTATATAAAAGACTAGAAGGTAGGTGCACACAGGCTGCTGATTGTGGACAGCTATAAGAGCTACAGCGTACATAAGTTATACAAACACTGTAAGGAAGAGAAGATTATTATTCTCTGTATGCCTGCTTACTTGTTGCACCTGCTACAGCCAGTTAACGTAGGTTGCTTTTCGCCTTTAAAGTGGGCATATAGTGATAAGATCAGTAGCTTAGCATAGTACAGCTCTAAGCAGATTAAGAAGGAGGCTTTCCTACCAGCCTTTAAAGCAGCTTTTAAGAGGTTAATTACAAAGGAGAACATCTGTGTAGGCTTTAGGGGCGCTAGACTAGTTCTACACAACCTAGAGGTGGTGATATTAAAGCTTAATATAGTCCTTTGTACGCTAACTCTACTAAAGCTAGAGGACACCCTATATAAATTAAAAACTCTAAGCAACCCCTGTAAGATAGAGGCTTAGTTAACGCTGGTTTGTGAGCGTGTACAACTGCACAGTGATTCCCTAGTTTCTCCTCTGCTTAGAGCAGTTGAGCAGCTAAACAAGGGCATTGCATAGATAGGGCATGATAGCGTGTTAATGCAACAGGAAATAGCAGGGCTTCGCAAGGCAGTAGAGATAGCAATAGAGGTTAGAGGTTGAAAGAGGAAGTATATTCAGGCAGCAGAGAGTCTCACGGTAGGTGAGGTAGCTGATTTAATAGCTAAAAGGGAGGGTAGTGGGCAGCAGGGGGGCAGAGAGCCTGCAAAGAAGGTGCGCACACAGAGGTGTTGCGGATGTTGTAGAGAGACTAGCCACAACGCTTGCACCTGTGCAGTTAAAATTATAGATGCATCTAATAGCAACAAGTCTAAATAGTATCTCTATTACCTACAAATTGCAGTAAGTGGTGGTGGTGTTGCAGCATATGCATTGCAATCATCTTAACTCTGTTAGGTGGTCCACTTGCTTGGGTTGGACCGCTCGCTTGTGAACTACGTTAGTCTATTTCTTGCTATTAAAGTGTAAGTATTCCTAACATGTTTAAGACTTAGTATACTTACACATCTTCTATATTAATAAGGAAGGCTTCCTACTAGCCTTTAGGGATATATTCCTTAATATATTTATAAAGGTTAACTACTAACGTACCCCACGGGCGAGCGAGCCACTTTTGCCAAGCCCCTACCAAAGTACCCTTTCTATACCAATGTCTCAACAACAACCTATTATTAACGCGTCTTAAGAAGCTCAGGTACAGCTTGCGCTTCAAGCTCTTAAACAAGACGCGAATCTCTCCCAGCGACGCGCTGCAGCTATCTATAAAGTGCCTTGAAGCACGCTAAGCCATCAACACACTAGACGACCTTTACAAGGCAATACTCTGCCTAACTTACAAGGATTAGATAATAACAAGGAGAGGGTAATTGTTAAGCACATACTTGAGCTAGACGCGCGAGGATTTGGCCCCTAGCTTGCAGATGTGGCTGCTATGGCCAATTCTCTGCGCGCTGAGCGCAATCTGGGCCCTATTGGCGTAAACTGGCCTAGTATGTTTGTTAAGCGTCAACTAGAGCTTAAAGTAAAGTTTAATTGCAAGTATAACTACAAGCAAGCCCTCTGTGATGATTTAGGGGTTGTATAGGGCTAGTTTAGCCTGGTAGCCAACATTAAAGCCAAGTATAGCATCTAGGATAACAATACCTACAACTTTAATAAGACAGGCTTTATAATAGGCTAGATCTCCTTAGGAGCAGTTGTTACAGCTTTAGAGAGACTAGGAAGGCTAAAAACAGTCTAGCCAGGCAACTAGGAGTAGACAACAGTTATACAGGGCATTAATACAAAAGGATAGGCTATTCTACCCTTTATTATCTTTAAGGCACGCCACTACCTCTCTAGCTAGTATAAGGAGGAAGACCTGCCCTAGGATTAGGTTATTAGAGTCTCTAGTAATAGCTAGACTACTAATAAGCTTAGTCTTAAGTAGTTAAAGCACTTTAACGCACATACAAAGGGGCAAACTGTTAGTACCTACTAACTGCTGGTTATTAATAGCTATAAGAGCCACAACTTGCTCTAATTCTAGCAATACTGCAAGGATAACAAGATTGTTACTATATGTATGCCTCTGCACTTATTACACCTCCTACAGCCACTTAATGTGGGTTGTTTTGCCCCTTTAAAGCTAGCGTATAGGCGCTAAGCCAAAATGCTTATACGTAACTAGATTACCTACCTTACAAAGACTAAGTTCCTCCTATGCTTTAAAGCAGCCTACAATGTGGTGTTTACTCCTAGCAACATCTAAGGAGGGTTCTAAGGTGCTAGATTAGTCCCCTTTAACCTAGAATAGGTTATTTTAACCCTTAATATAAAGCTACAAACTCTATCACTACAACTCCCTACTAACAGCAAGCCCTAGCAGTCGCAAACCCCTAGCAATACCCTAGAATTTAGGTTGCAATTAACTCTAATTTAAGAGAAGTATAAGAAGTAGCAGGGTAGCTTACTAGACTCTGTTCTAAGCGCGCTTAAGCACTACGCAAAGGGGGGAGCAATTTTATCCCACAAGCTAGTTTTAGCCTAACAGGAAATTAGCACGCTTTAAGCAGCTAATAAGGCTGCTACGCAACAAAAATCACACAAAAGAAAGCAGGTTTAGAAGGAAGGGACCCTAATAGTTAGAGATAGGCAGCGACTAGCAGCTCTAAAGGAGTTTAGGGCGCGTGGTGATGGGAAGAAGCCAAAGAAGCGGGTGCGCGCTTAAGAGGGTGAGCCAACCTAAAGGCGCTGCAGAAGGTGCAATCAGACTAGCCACAACGCGCGAACATGCAAGATTGATGTAGAAGTAGTCTCTGAGTGATATTATATGCCGTAGTCTGCCACAGAGTGCCATAGTGTGGTGTTTTAGGCCATAATAGGTCAGGTTTTGGTGGGGGCTTGGCAAAAGTGGCTCGCTCGCCCGTTGGCTCGCTCGCCCGTGGGGTACGTTAAATAGCCTTTAAGGTATTAGGGCTTATTCCTACTAATACATAGGTTGTATTAGATTGCCTTAAAGTGTAGCTACATACCCTACTAGTAGTACCTCTACCTAAAACACTGTAGTAATCTAAGACGCTAAGCAATTTATATAAGTTTAGGTCTTAATCTAAGCTTATAAGTAACTCCTTCTAATAATTACTAAGTATAGTATAAGAAGGGTTCTTAAAGCTTATAAAAGGGGCTAAAGAGAAACTATATAAAAATGTCCTTATTAAGGCCTACATACAAGAGCTTAAAGAGTAATTAGTAGTAATTGTAGTAGTCTGGCCAAAGGCCAATAAAGGATATCTACTTCCTAACAACTTTTGCTAAAAAGCATACAAAAGTTAACTAACGTATTCCACCACCCAACAGCTCAAACCACCCAACAGCTCAAAATGTCTTGGCATAACAAACACCCTCTTTATTGCAACATGCCTTAACTACATAACGCGTTACTATATAAACACAAAGGTAGAGTTAACCTTGCCCTTAAAGCTCTTTATTTAAAACAATTTAAAAGCTAGAGAGCAGCTGCACGCGCTTTTAATGTTAAACAACACATTCTCTCTACACACGTTAGAGGAGCCCTATTTATCCTTAAACAAGCACCTAACAGCTAAAAACTTACACTTATAGAAGAGCAAATAATTGTCTAATATATCCTTAACCTAGATTCGCGAGGATTCGCGCCCTAGCTGTGCGAGGTAGCAGATATGGCTGATAAAGTGTTGGGTGTACGCGGTGGGCAGCCAGTTGGCAAGCACTGGGCTGAGCGCTTTGTAACACGCTCAGCTGAGCTTAAGATGGCCTTCAATTGAGCTAAAGATAGGCAGAGGATACTGCAGGAGGATCTAGAGACAATTGGCGCGTGGTTTAAGCTGGTAGAGGACACTAGAGCCAAGTACAGCGTACACAACTACAACGTGCACAACTTTAACAAGACTAGCTTCTAGATAGGTGTTATTAGCTTAATAAAGGTTGTTACAGGCGCAGAGAGGCGTACTTAGCCTAAGCTTGTTCAGCCAGGTAATCGCGAGTAGGTAACAGTTATCTAGAGCGTCTGCGCTGCTAGATCTTGTACCCTACCTTTTATTATCTACAAAGGACGCGTTTACATCTCTACCTAGTACAAGGAGGCAGATATACTGCGCAATTAGAAGCTCTTAGTCTCTTAGAACAGCTAGACAAACAATGCGCTTAGTCTAGAGTAGTTAAAGCACTTTAACGCGCATACAAAGGCAGGCTAGGTAGGGGGCGTACAGGCTGCTTATTTTAGACGGCTATAAGAGCTACCTTAACTAGGATTTTAAGGACTACTGCCTTAAATATAAGATCCTCACCCTCTACATGCCACCTTACTTGTTGTATATCCTCTAGCTACTTAATATAGTCTACTTCTTGCTATTAAAGTGTAAGTACTCTTAGTGTGTACAAGACTTAACGTAATCGGCCATTGAGTCGGCCAGGCAATTGAGCCGGCCACCTTATGCAGCCACCCACCTTGACACGCAGATAACTCAACACCACAACGTCGTGCTGTGGCTCACAGTACGTCAAATTAATCCACTCTGTCTACAGTATCTTGCTTACATGTGCGCTTATTGTGCC
>NW_022984788.1:286499-292528 GCF_010094145.1 Didymella exigua CBS 183.55
GTTGCTCAGAAGCTTAATTAGATATTATTAGATAAAAACGCCTTATTAAACACCTAATTAAAGGCAGCTAAGAATGCTTTCTTGTTAATGTAAGTGACGTAGCTATTTGCTAAGACATTGATTTCTGTCTTATATGCTCGTTTTAATAGGGCAAAACAGCCCACATCAAGTGGCTGTAGGATATGGGAGGTGTGAGGAGGTATACAGAGAGTAATAATTTTGTTCTCCTCACACAGATCCTGGAAGGCAAGCGACTTGTGGCTCTTATGGCCATCAATAATCAGCAGCTGGTGGCTACCCACTGTCCGGGCTGTTGTATGCTGGATGAAGTGCTTCAGCCACTCTAGGCCTAGTTCATTTGTTGTCCAGCCATTCTTGCTAACACCAATACGCCAATCCTTTAGGTTGTAATACTAGGCTTAGTCGTGGTTCTTCGCTTTAAAGATAATAAAGGGCAGGATAACCTACCCTATAGCATTAATTGCGGCAATTAACGTCGCCCATTTACAGTCACTAGGCTAGACTCTAAGTGGCTTAAGACACCTCTTAGACGCTGTTACCACCTTAACAGACCCTCTAACACCTATCTAGAAGCTAGTCTTGTTAAAGTTGTAGGTATCTTAGTCCTAGATGCCATATTTAGCTTTAACGTTGCGCACAAGGTTAAACTAGGGGCTGATAATAGCTAGATCACTGCACAAGACTCTCTAGTGATCGCGCTGTCTAGTTACCTAAGACTTAATCTTAGGCTTCCAGTTTACAAGGTGCCTAGCCCATTTTTCTCCAACCTTACTACCACCATAGGCAGCTAGCAGTTAATTGGCCATTTCACGTACGTAGCTTAGCGTAGGGGCAAAGCCTCACGCGTCAAGCTTCCTTATGTATTGTATAACTACCTCCTCTTCAGGCTTAGTAAGCCTTGATCTGCCGTGGTAGGAATTGCGTTGTGAGGTAGTTTTAGCGCGTTAGTCTTAGAGGGTTAATTAAGGAATGTTATAGATAGCAGCAGCGCGCTGTTAGCTTATTAACGCGTTAGATTTTATAGCTTAGATAGCAAGGATTATCCTATCCTCACAAGGAAGTAATCTAAGATCAGGTTGTTGAGACATTAGATGAGAGGTGGAATGAGGTGTGATCTTGGCAAAGGTGGCCGGCTCAATTGCCTGGCCGACTCAATGGCCGATTACGTTAGCACATAAGCACGTCTTCTATATTAATAAAGAAGGCTTCCTACTAGCCTTTAAAGACGTGTTTTGTAATATATTTATAGAGGTAATCTATTACAAGGCCTTTAAGGTATTAGGACTTATCCCTCTTAACACGCAGGTTGTATTAGATTGCCTTAAAGTACAGCTATGTACCCTACTAGAACCCCTCCTCCTAGAGACGCTGTAGTAGTTAAAGACTTAAGCAATATACATAAGTTTAGATTATAATTAAAACTTGTATGCGAGTCCTTTACTTGTTCTCCTATTACTGCGCAGGCAGGCTTCTCTCAGCTTATTAGAGGTGGCGAGCTTATGCTGTATCAGAACGTGCTTTAAGCAGCCCAGATTACTGAGCTTGAAGAGCAATTAGCAGTGATGACTAAAAGGAAATCGCGCAAAAGGAAGCGGATCCAGCATAGCGGCACAATAGAGTATGGTGAGGCAGCAGCCCAGGTGGCCGCAGAGGCCTCTATAGCCGCTGAGCGGTCGAAGAAGGCTTGTCGTGGTGGTGATCAAGAGAGAGCCCAACCAGCTTTACAGCGCTGTAGGAACTGCAGCAAGACTAGGCACAACGCGCGAACGTGTAAAAAGGATGTAGAGGAGACTTCTAAATTAGAGGTTAGTACAGTGTACACAGGCTCCTTGTATAATAGTAATAAAAATAGAAACTTGTAACTAGTGTTAGTTGTGCCAAGACATTTTAAGCTATTGGGTGGTTTAAGCTGTTGGGTGGTGGAATACGTTAGATGTCTAGTTAACTGCGTAGATAATATATATCCAGCTTTAGCCAAGCCGGCTAAGCTAATGTAACCGGCTAGCTCTAGCTCTTCTTTAGCTTTAGAGTCTAGACCGTTACAGTAATAACTAAGAGAAAATTGCGTAAGAGAAAGTAGATTTAGCATAGTAGCACACTTAAGTATAGCCTAGCAGTATTGCAGGTAGCTGCTAAGGTGTCTGTAGCAGCTTAGCCATCTAAGAAGACTTAGGGTAGAGGTAGTTAACTAGGAGCTTAATTAACTATTTAGCGCTATAGGAACTATAGAAAGACTAGACACAACGCACAAACGTGCTAGGAGGGTGTAGAAATATCTTCTAAATCTAATACAAGCACACAGTATGCTAGGTCACTATTTAATAGTAAGTAGTTATAGTTGTAGTAACTTGTGTTAGTTGTGCTAAGAGAAAATGACTAGTTTAGTGATATGGCTAGCTTGGTGATAATCTACGTTATAGAGTCTTACGCTTTAATTGTGCTATTCATATTTAGCTAGTAAACACGAGTTGCAGCCTCTTGCGGTGATTTTAGGTAGGGGAGACTAGACTGGCGGATGGGTACCCCTTACCTAGAGTAGGGTATAGGTAGGGTATAGGTCGCACGGACCAGGGTATAGGTAGGGTAGGGTCACACAGGCTATAGGTATAGGTAGGGTAGAGTTGGAAAGGCTATAGGTAAGGTAGGGTATAGTTGCTTAGACTAACGTACTCCACAAGCGAGCCAGTCACCCAAGCTAGCCGGTCACTTTTGCCAAGACCACGCTAAAGTTCACTCTACCTTTAATGTCTTAACGCAATAACACAAAAAAGCCTCTAAATAAGGCTAATATACAGCTTACCTTATAGGCTATCTAAAAAGACGTAATACTCTCCTAGTAACACGCTACTATAATCTGCAATGTGTCTTAAAGCACCCTTAGTAACTAACTTGCTAGAACTACTTAACAACGCAATTGCAAGCCTAACATAATTAAGCTAGCTAGTACTAAGGAGAAGGTAATTGTCTAGCACGTACTAAAGCTAGATAAGCAAGGCTACTCACCCTAGCTTGCTAATGTAGAGGATATAGCTAATTCTCTACTTGCTAATCACTACTAGACCCCTATTAGCAAGAACTAGGCTACTAACTTTGTTAAACATTAGCTAGAGCTTAGAGTTAAGTTTAGTTAAAAGTATAACTATAAGAGAGCCCTTTATAAGGATCCTAAGGTAATAGGAGACTAGTATTACCTAGTAGAGAATACTAAAGCTAAGTATAGTATCTAGGATAAAGACACCTATAACTTTAAAAAATCTAGCTTTATAATAGGTGTTATATCTATAGGAGCTATTGTTATAGGATCTAGGTATTAAGGGAGACTAAAGATAGTATAGCAGGGTAACTAGGAGCAGACTAGTATTATCTAGGGTATTAATGTAAAGGGCTAGTCTATCCCCCCCTTTACTATCTTCTCTAGTAAGTACTACCTCTCTGCCTAGTATAAAGAGCCTAGTATACCTAACAGCTAGGTTCTCTATATCTCTTATAATAGCTAGATAAATAATAAGCTTAGAGTAAAGTTGTTCAAGCACTTTAATAAGTATACAACAGTGTACGCTATTTGTAGCTATTAGCTGCTTGTCCTACATAGCTATAAGAGCTATAACTTAGTTAAATTCTACTAGTACTATAAGGAGCACAAGATTATTACTCTGTGCATGCCTCTACACTTATTACACTTACTGCAGCTGCGTAACATAGGATGTTTCTCCCTGTTAAAGAAGGCCTATAGCTGCTAAGCTAAGAGGCTAATGCGCAGCAAGATCACGCGCATTAACGTACTCCACAAGCATGCCGGTCACCCAAGTGTACCGGTCACTTTTGCCAAGACCACACCAACACTATAACTACTTTGCAGTACTATAGTACAAAGCAGCATTCTACTATGCTACACAGTATATTATACTAATCTATAGTACTTTACGCATCTTTCTTACACGTTGTTCTGTTGTGCCCTGTCTTGCCACATATGCTACAGCGCCTTAAAGACTAAGTGCTCCTATCAACGCGTGACCTCTTCTTTGCCTTCTTCCTATCACTAAGGGCCTTAAACTCCTTTAGAGTAGTTAGCTGCCTGTAGGTCAGCAACCTAGTTGCGCACTAAAACTAGTGAATGCGCTATTAGCTCTACGCCTTTAGTAAGCTAATTAAGAGCATTAACTATAGACATTAGCAAGCTATTAGCATGTCTCTAAATCCTCTCTTAAATTAGCTTTAATTAAGACCTAAATTCTAGGGTGTTGCTTAGTGTTTTAGACTCCCACGTACTATTGTCTACAGTAGGTGGCGTTGGCATATACAGCCATACTTTAAGCTTTAATAGCACAGCCTCTAGGTTAAGTAGGACTAGGCCAGCACCTCTAAATCCTCCCTAGATGTTACTCTCTATAATTAAGGCGTCAAAAGCTGCTTTGAAGCACAGCAAGAACTCAAGTTTAGTGATACGCGTAATCTTGCTGCGCATTAGCCGCTCAGCTTGGCGGCCATAGGCCTTCTTCAACAGAGAAAAACAGCCTACGTTAAGTAGCTGTAGTAGGTGCGACAAGTGTGGAGGCATACACAGGGTAATAATCTTGTGTTCCTTGCAGTACTGGTGGAATTCGACTAAGTTGTGGCTCTTATGGCCGTCCAGAATAAGCAGCTAATAGCTGCCAACAGTGCGCGCCTTTGTGTGCTTATTAAAGTGCTTTAACCACTTAACTCTAAGCTTGTTGTTAGTCTAGCTATTGTTAGAGACATTAAGAACCTAGTTGTTAAGTATACTAGGCTCCTTATACTAGGCAGAGAGGTGGTGCTTGCTAGAGAAGATAATAAAGGGTAGGATAGACCAGCCCTTCGCGCAGATGCCTTAGATAATGCTAGTCCACTCTTAGTTGCCCTGCTGCACTGCCTTTAGTCTCCCTTAACGCTTAGAGCCTGTAACAACAGCTCCTATTAATATAATGCCTATTATAAAGCTAGATTTGTTAAAGTTGTAGGTGTCTTTATCTTGTATACTATACTTAGCTTTAGTATTCTCTACTAGTTAGAACTAGTCCCTAATTACCTTAGGATCCTTATATAGAGCTCTTATATAGTTATACTTACAATTAAATTTAACTTTAAGCTCTAGCTGACGTTTAACAAAGTTGGCAGCCTAGTTCTTGCCAATGTAGGGCTGGTGGCGCTCAGCAAACAGAGAATTGGCCATATCCTCTACATTAGCAAGCTGGGGCGAGTATCCTCGCTCGTCTAGCCTCAACACGTGCTAGACAATTACCTCCTCTTCATTCTTTGTAAGATTTATAGTATTAGGTGTGTAGTCGCAGCGTGGGGTGGCTCTAGCAAGTTGGTCACTAAGCGTGCTTTGAGAGATGTTGTAGATTGCTGCAGCGCGTCGCTGAGAGAGCGTCGCGTCTTGTTGGATAGCCTGGAGAGCAAGCTGTATGTCTGCTTCATTAGAGAGCTTTTTCATGTTGCTGCGTTGAGGCATTGTTAGTAAAGTAAAGTTTGGTGTGGTCTCAGCAAAAGTGACCGGTACACTTGGGTGACCGGCATGCTTGTGGAGTACGTTACTGAACTTAGGTTCTTGCTATGCTTTAAAGTAGCTTTTAACGCCTTAATTATAAAGAGTAATATCTAGGGAGGATTTAGAGGCGCTAGCCTAGTCCTACTTAACCTAGAGGCTGTAATATTAAAGCTTAATATACAGTTATATACTCTACTACTACCCCCTATAGATAAGATTACCTAGGAGTCTAAAACAATAAGCAACACCCTAGAGTTTAGGTCTTAATTAAAGCTAATTTAAGAGTGGACTTAATTAGCTTAATAAAGGCGCAGAGCTAATAGCACATTTACTAGTTTTAGTGCGCAACTAGGTTGCTAACCTATAGGTAGCTAATAAGGCTGCTATATATTATAAATTATATAACGTAATCGGCCATTGAGTCGGCCAGGCAATTGAGCCGGCCACCTTTGCCAAGATCACACCTCATTCCACCTCTTATCTAATGTCTCAACAACCT
>NW_022984788.1:292628-383417 GCF_010094145.1 Didymella exigua CBS 183.55
AAGGCTTACTAAGCCTAAAGAGGAGGTGGTTATACAATACATAAGGAAGCTTGACGCGCGAGGCTTTGCCCCTACGCTAAGCTACGTACGTGAAATAGCCAATTAACTACTAGCTGCCTATAGTAGTAGTAAGGTTAGAGAAAAATGGGCCAGGCACCTTGTAAACTAGAAGCCTAAGATCAAGTCTTAGGTAACTAGACAGCGCGATCACTAGAGAGTCTTGTGCAGTGATCTAGCTATTATCAGCCCCTGGTTCAACCTTGTGCGCAACGGCAAAGCTAAATATAGCATCTAGGACTAAGATACCTACAACTTTAACAAGACTAGCTTCTAGATAGGTGTTAGAGGGTCTGTTAAGGTAGTGACAGCGTCTAAGAGGTGTCTTAAGCTACTTAGAGTCTAGCCTAGCAACTGTGAATAGGTAATATTAATTGCTGCAATTAATGCTATAGGGTAGGTTATCCTGCCCTTTATTATCTTCAAAGCAAAGAACTACGACTAAGCCTAGTATCACAACCTAAAGGATTAGCGTATTGGTGTTAGCAAGAATGGCTGGACAACAAATGAACTAGGCCTAGAGTGGCTGAAGCACTTCATCCAGCATACAACAGCCCAGACAGTGGGTAGCCACCAGCTGCTGATTATTAATGGCCATAAGAGCCACAAGTCGCTTGCCTTCCAGGATCTGTGTGAGGAGAACAAAATTATTACTCTCTGTATGCCTCCTTACACCTCCTATATCCTACAGCCACTTGATGTGGGCTGTTTTGCCCCATTAAAACGAGCATATAAGACAGAAATTAATGTCTTAGTAAACAGCTACGTTACTTACATTAACAAGAAAGTATTCTTAGCTGCCTTTAATTAGGTGTTTAATAAGGTGTTTTTATCTAATAATATCTAATTAAGCTTCTAAGCAACAGGCTTAGTTCTAGACAACCTAGAGGTGGTGCTATTAAAGCTTAAAGTGAAGCCTTGTACGCCAACACCACCTTTACCAGGGCCTACTACCTAGCAACCTAGAACACTAAGCAACGCTGCTGAAATATTAGCTCAATCAACGCTGATATCTAACTAGATTAGGCAGCACCACAGTTTATCTCTAGCTTTAATTATTAAGATGGTGCAGCAGTTTAAAAAGGGAGCTGATATAATGGTGCATTCCTAGGTGCTTATAGCGGCTGAGATAGTTAAGCTTTAAGTAGCAAATAAAGCTGCTTCTAAGTATAAAGCACGTAAAAGGAAGCAGATCTAGTATAGAGGAACCCTATCACAGCAAGAGGCAGAGGAAATAATAGCTGCATAAGAGGTGGTGGTGCAGGCAGAGGCAGAGAGGCGTGAGGAGAGGGTGCGAACAGGTGGTAGTAGAGAGGGTTCTCAACGCTGTGGGAGGTGTGGTTAGGCTGGGCACAATAAGCGCACATGTAAGCAAGATACTGTAGACAGAGTGGATTAATTTGACGTACTGTGAGCCACAGCACGACGTTGTGGTGTTGAGTTATCTGCGTGTCAAGGTGGGTGGCTGCATAAGGTGGCCGGCTCAATTGCCTGGCCGACTCAATGGCCGATTACGTTAAACGAAAGTAAATTTAGTATAAAGGGACACTAATATTTAGTAAGGGAGTGCAGCTAACTACTCTAAAGGAGTTAAAGGCCTGTAGTAATAGGAAGAAGGTAAAGAAGAGAGTATAAGCTAATAGGAGCACTTAGTCTTTAAGACGCTGTAGTATATGTAGCAAGATAGGGTATAATACGCAGACATGTAGTAAAGATGTATAGAGTACTATAGACTAGTCTAATATACTATATAGTGTGATATATAGTTGTTGTGTGCTGTAATATTGCAAAGTAGTTACAGTGTTGGTGTGGTCTTGGCAAAAGTGACCGGCTCGCTTGGGTGACCGGCTCGCTTGTGGAGTACGTTACTGCAAGGATAATAAGATTATTACTATATATATGCCTCTGCACTTATTACACCTCCTACAGCCACTTAATATAGGCAGTTTTGCCCCTCTAAAGAAGGCATTTAGGTGCTAAGCTAAAGACCTTATGTATAACCTGTTTTATCAGTGAGCGCCCCACCTCAGTGAGCGCCCCACGAACACCAGCAAAGCGCATGCGCGACACTCAACGCGTAATGTCTCAACAACCACAACCTCACAAGCCCTATACTAAAGCTAACGTGCAGCTTGCCCTCTCTAACATTAAATGCAACTAGATTACAAGCCTGTGACGTGCTGAGGCAGTCTACAGTGTTCCTTGTAGGATAATACAATAATAACGTGACAGGAAGCCCTCTAGACGCGACTGTAAGCCTAGATTAAAGCGCCTAACAAAGCTAGAAGAGGAGGTAATTCTGCAGCGTATACTTGACAAGAACCTATGTAGAGTACCGCCCTTAAAGCTACACGTACAAGATATGGCTGATAGACTGCTGCGCGACCGCGGCGGTGAGCCTGTTAGTAAATGCTAGGTTGACAGGTTTATTAAGCGTACACCTAAGCTACGCACGCGCTAGACTCGTCCATACAATCACTAGCGAGCTCTCTGCGAAGACCTAGCGATTATTAAGCCCTAGTTCACGCTAGTTTAGAACATAAAGGCGAAGTATAGTATTGTAGACAATAATATGTATAACTTTAATAAGTCTAGCTTCCTAATAGGCAAGATATCTTTATAACTTATTATAACAGGCATAGAGAAACCTAGGAAAGCAAAGAAGCTTTAGCCTAGTAATTGCAAGTAGACTATGTTAATATAGGGCGTCAGCGTAACAGGGCGTGTTATCCCACCCTTCCTTATCTTTACTAGCAAGGTTCTTATCTCTAACTAGTTTACTAAGGACCTCCTACGCAATTAGGTTATTTAAGTAAGCCTAATAGGCTAGACAAACAACAATCTAGCGCTTGCCTAGCTTGATTACTTTAATACGCATGCAAGGCCTGTAGGAGCGTATAGGCTGCTGATTATTAACAGCTATAAGAGCTATTGCTTAATAGATTTCTAGGATCGCAGCAAGGAGAAGAAGATTATTGCCCTCTGTATGCCTCTACACTTATTACACCTCCTGCAGCTGCTTGACGTCACCTGTTTCTTGCTATTAAAGCGCGCGTACAGTGATCAGATCTCAGCCTTAGCACGTGATTGCATTAACTACATCAGCAAACAGACCTTCTTACTAGCCTTTAAAGTAGCTTTTAAGAAGGTGTTTACAAGAGAGAATGCTTGCGCAGGGTTTTAAGGCGCTAGATTGTCTCCACATAATCCACAGGCTGTGTTATTAAAGCTGGATGTGCAGCTGCGTACGCAAACTCCACCACAGCAAGTTAACGCTGCTTAGGAGGCGAAAACACCACGCAACGCTAAAGAAATAGAGGCGCAATTAACACTAGTTTAAAATAGGATAAAAATCTATTAAGGGTCTCTAGCAAGTTTACTTAATAAGCAGGTGCAGCAGCTAACAAAAGGCGCACAGCAGATAGCTTATAAGATAGTGTTAATACGCGCAGAGATAGTGCGCCTTAATACTACTACTAAAGTAGCAACAAAGTGTAAAAGTCACACAAGACGCTACATACAGGCAGAGGAGATATTAATAGTTAGCAAGGTATTAGACTTAATTACTAAAAGAGAGGGTGGCAGATGTGAGGAGGGTAAGGAGCTGGCGAAGAGGGTGCGCGCAGGGCGACGCTACAGCTATTGCAGTGAGATTAGGCACAACTCTTGCACCTGCAAGGTAGAAATTAAGGATATAAATAACAGCAACGCTTCTAAATAATACTATACTGTTGCAAGAGTACAAAATTTGTGTTGTGGTGCTAAGCTACGTCGCTGCGCGTACGCCTCGCTGGTGTTCGTGGGGCGCTCACTGAGGTGGGGCGCTCACTGATAAAACAGGTTAACTAGATTAATAACATTATAAAGCTTAAGTTCCTACTATACTTTAAAGTAGCCTATAATGCTATATTTACCTTAAGTAATATCTAAGGAGGGTTCTAAGGCGCTAGAGTAGTCCCCTTTAACCTAATATAGGTTATAATAGGGCTTAATATAAAGCTACGCACTCTTTTACTATAACTCCCTAATAATAATAAGCTCTAGTAGTTGCAAACCTCTAGCAATACCCTAGAGCTTTAGTTATAATTAACTCTAATTTAAGAGAAGTAACGTACTCCACGGGCGAGTCGCCCACACAGGCGAGTCGCCCACTTTTGCCAAGCCCCCACCAAACTCCACCCCATTATGGCCCAAAACAACCTAAATTAGTGCTATAAACTATAGTATAGCCTGTAATATTATTTAGAAACTAATTCTACCTCTTTCTTACACGTTCGCGCGTTATGCCTAGTCTTACTACACCATCCACAGCGCCTTTAGGAAGGCTCACCCACTTTAGCGCGCACCAACTTCTTTGCTTTCTTACCATCACCACGCACCCTAAACTCTTTTAGAGCTGTTAATTGCTAGCCCTCTTTAACTACTAGAGTACCTCCTTTCTTAACCTACTTTCTTTTATGTAATTTTTATTGTGTAGCTGCCTTATTAGCAGCTTAAAGCTTAGCAATCTCCTGTTATGCCAACACTAGCTTGTGCGCAATTATAGCTGCCCCCTTTAAGACCTTCTTAAACGCTTTAACTATAGAGGTAGGCAAGCTATCTATATGCCTCTAAATCCTTGTCTTTACAAGCATTAATTGCAACCTAAGTTTAAGGGTGTTGCTTAGGGTTTATAACTGCTAGGGCTTGTTGTTAATAGGTAGTAGTAGTGATAGCGTGCGCAGCTTCACATCAAGGCTGCTTATAACCTATTATAGGTTAAACAGGACTAGTCTAGCGCCTTAGAACCCTCCCTAAATATTGCTAGAAGTAATTGCAGCATTATAGGCGCGTATAAAGCATAGTAGGAACTCTATCTTTATAATATAGTTAATCTAGTTGTGTATAAGTATTTTAGCTTAGTGCCTATACACCTTCTTTAAAGCAGCAAAACAAGCCACATTAAGAGGCTGTGTAAGGTGTGATAAGTAGGGAGGCAAATAGAGAGTAATTATCTTATTATCCTTGCAGTACTGCTAGAATTTAAGAGAGTTATAGCTCTTATAACTATTAATAATAAGTAAATAGTAGGTGCTAATAGTACGCTCCTTTGTATGCCTGTTAAAGTAGTTTATCTAGTCTAGACTAAGCTTATTAGTAGTCTAGCTGTTATTAGAGACTCTAATAACCTAGTCTTAAGGCAGATCCTCTTCTTTATACTAGGTAGAGAGGTAGTAGTAGGCCTTAAAGATAAGGAAGGTAGGAATAGCCTATCCTTTAGCATTAATGCCTACTATAGCTGTAGCCTACTCCTAGTTGCCTAGCTAGACTGCCTTTAGCTGACCTTGTTGCTCTAAAGCTGTAACAACTACTCCTAGGGAGATCTAGCCTATTATAAAGCCTATCTTGTTAAAGTTGTACATGTCTTTATCCTAGATGCTATACTTGGCTTTAATATTAGCTACTAGGCTAAACTAGCCCTGCAGAACCTTAGGATCCTTACAGAGGGCTCTCTTGTAGTTATACTTGCAATTAAACTTGACTTTAAGCTCTAGGTGTTGCTTAACAAACATACTAGGCCAGTTTGTGCTAATAGGGCCTAGATTGCGCTCAGCGCGCAAAGAATTGGCTATAGTAGCCACATCTAAGAGCTAAGGGGAAAACCCTTGCGTGTCTAGCTTAAGAATATATTTAATAATTACCTTCTCCTTATTATTGTCTAGCTTCTGTAAGTTAGCTATAGAATTAGCGCGTAAAGGTTGTCCTGTGTATTAGTTGCTTAGTGTCTTTTAAGGAACCCTATAGATAGCTGCAGCGTGTTGCTAAGAGAGAGTCGCGTCTTGTTTAAGAGCCTAGAGTGCAAGCTGTATCTAAGCTTCCTTTAACGCGTCTAAATGGTGGTGTTGAGGAGGCATTAGTGTAGGAAGGGTGGTTTGGTGGGGGCTTAGCAAAAGTGGGCGACTCGCCCGTGGAGTACGTTATAAGAAGTAGCAGGGTAGCTTACCTAATTCTATGCTAAGCGCGCTTAAGCACTACGCAAAGGGGGGAGTAATTCTATCACACAAGCTAGTTTTAGCGCAATAGGAGAACGCTAAGCCTCATACAGCTCTAGCAGCTGCCACAGAATGTTGTCAGATGCTCGTACTGTGAGCCAGAGTATGTGCTTAACGAGATCTTAGGTGGTATAATGATATATTGATGATCGTGGCGATGGTGTTTCTGCCGTGGCGTCGTGCTGGTTGCTACAGGATTGAAGTGGGGGGGAATTAGCGCTGTTCGCGGCCGCCGGTGTGCGGGCCAATCAGGAGTTGCCAGGTCTCGCTTAATCGACCTGGCAACTGCTGATTGGCTGCACGACAGGTCCCTGCTCGATTGCGCAGATCCAACCTCTCGCCGCTCGCTCTTATCTGACAAATGTAAATTACGCAAAAGAAAGCAAATCTAGAAGGAAGGGACCCTTATAGTTAAGGAAAGGCAGCAGATAGCAGCTCTAAAGGAGTTTAGGGCACGTAGTAATAGAAAGAAGTTAAAGAAGCAGGTGCGCGCTGAAGTAGGTAAGCCCTCCTAACAATACTACAGTGTAGATAGTGCAATTAGACTAGGCACAACGCGCGAACGTGTAAGAATAATATAGAAGTAGTCTCTAAATGATATTCTAAGCTGTACTGCACCTTGCAGCGCCAGAGTGTGGTGTTTTAGGCCATAATAGGGTGAGGTTTAGTAGGGTCTTGGCAAAAGCGTCTGACTCGCCCGTGTGTCCGACTCGCCCGTGGGGTACGTTATGATGTTGAGGATTTTGGTGCAGAATACGCGTTCGGCGCATCTGGTGATGGCGCGCATCTGCTGACTAACTACGGTACCGTGGCCTGAATTTCGGTGATTTGATGCACAGACGAGACGCGTAATTTGTGCGGACTCACATGACTGATACATAACGTACTCTATCACCAAGCCAGTCATATCACCAAACTAGTCAAAATCTCTTGGCGCGCCCAACTTATGTTGCAGTAACTTGAATTACTTGCTATTAAATAGTAATCTAGTGTACTGCGTGCTTTTATTAGATTTAGAATCTTCTTCTATATCTTTCTAACACGTTTAAGCGTTGTGCCCTATGCCTCTACAGTTTCTACAGCGCTGTTAGGCTAACTAGGTCCTTTCTTGAGTACCTGCACTACAAGTCTTCTTTAATAGCTAAGCTGCTACAGACACCTTAGCAGCTACCTATAATGCTGCTAGGCCATACTTAAGTGTGCTGCTATGCTGAATTTGCTTTTGCTTACGCGACTTTCTCCTAGTCATGACTGCTAATTGCTCTTTAAGCTTAGTAATGTGAGCAGCTTATAGCGTGTTTTAGTGCAATATTAATTCACCACCTTTAATAAGCTAAGAGAAGCTAGCCTAGGCTATAACTAGTAACTAAGTAAAGGAGTTATGTACAAGCTTTAACTAAGACCTAAACTTGTGTGTATTACTTAGAGTCCTTAACTGCTATAGTGTCTCTAGTAGAGGGGGTGCTAGTAGGGTACAGTGTTGCACCTTAAGGTAATCTAACACTACCTGCGTGTTAGTAGGGACTAGCCCTAATACCTTAAAGGCCTTCTAATAGTTAGCCTTTGTAAATATGTTAAGAAACACGTCTCTAAAGGCTAGAAGGAAGCCTTCATCAGGAAAAGTTTTTCCATTGTCGAAATTAGGAAATCGTGGCATTGTACTATAGGCAACAGTAGGACTTGTAGGCCTACAACAGTTATTTAATGTGTATTTAATGTCTAGCTAATTTTAAGCTAACAGCTCTAACAGTCCTAACAGCTATAATAGCTATAACAACTCCTAATCCTGCTATAATAGTAGCTCTGCTTAATAAACTATACTTTTATTATATTAATATACTACTATGTCTCCTCTTTAAAATAAGCTATTAAATAATATTATAGGCCTAGTAATAGAATAGTTATTAAGTGTAGAAGGTTTTAAGCTTAATGTTCCTTACTAAGACACTAAGTTAAGATTCTTTGCTAGGGCTCTAGCAGCCTAAATGTTAGAAAATATAAGAATATTATTTAAGAATAGTAGGTAAACTAAGAATTTTACGCCTAGGCTTGCCTGTCCTGCAAGCTCCTGTTGCGCTGCTGCTGTGTGTGTGTGTGCGTGTTGTGGTTAGCAGGTGCTATGCTGTATGCTGTTGCAGCTGCTACGTTGTGTGTGGGCGCAGCTGCAGCTGCTATGGTGTGCTGTTGCAACTTCAAAACACAAACCTTTAATAAACAAACCTTTAACGCTCTATAACTTGCGTTATAGTAGGCCTATAACAATAATTTTTTGCTTATTTTAAAGCTACAATTTCGCTCTATCTATATGTAAAATTTTGCAATTTTTAAATATTTAATGCTAGTGCTAGCACTACTAAGGGTAGCTATAAAACAACGTTGCAACGTTGTTTTAAGTTTATTAAATATAGGCACTTAGCGTTTTAGCTGTTAGCAATGTTAGCGCGAAATTAGGGCTGTTGGGCGCAAATTGGGGCTGTTGGGGCTGTTGAACGGCCGTTGCACGACCATGCCACAACTGTCAGCAACGGCCGGTCTAGGCCGGATTTCGAAAAACTTTTCCCGATGTTCCTTGTTAATGTAGAAGACGCATTAGCGTGCTAAGTCCTAGACATGTTAGGAGTACTTGCGCTTTAACAGCGAGAAACAGACCACGTTAAGCAGCTAGAGGATGTGTGACAAGTAAGCTAGCATACAGAGAGTAAGGATCTTGTTATCTAGGCAATAGTCCTTAAAATCCTAGTTAAGGTGGCTCTTATAGCTGTCCAAGATAAGTAGCCTGTATCCCCCTACCTAACGCGCTCTTGTATGCGCGTTAAAATGCTTTAACCACTCAAGGCTAAGCGTGTTGTTTGTCTAGCTGTTCTCAGAGACAGAGAGCTTCTAATTGTGTGGTATATCTATCTCCTTATACTAGGCAGAGATATGGATGCGTCCTTTATAGATAGTGAAAGGTGGGGTCGCATATCTAGCAGCGCAGATGCTCTGTATAACTGTAACCCACTCCTAATTGCCTGGCTGAACAAGCTCAGGTTGAGCGCGTCTCTTAGCGCCTGTGACAACCTTTATTAACCCTATTACACCTATCTAGAACCTAGTCTTATTAAAGTTGTGCATGTTATTGTTATAGATGCTATACTTAGCCTTAGTACTAGGCTGGCGGATGGGTAGGGTATGCTTTTTTACGTTTTGGCTTATAGCTTCTTAACTAGCAGAGATACGCTTACATAATCTATTATTCAATAGAAGCGCCTAGTATTGCGCCTTCTAATAAAAAAAGAATTAGCTTATTCTGCCTAGTATTAGCTAAGTTATTAACACTACCTAGCAAAGTATACCTATTAATAGGTATGCTTGCTAGGTACCCCCCCTTTTTTAACCTTTTCTAGCCTCTAGCTTATGCAGTTTAATAGTTATAACAAAACCCTCTACTACAGAAATGTAGAGGTAGTTTTTCTCTTTCTTTTAAGCCCTATTTTGCTAGAATCCATGTATTATTGACAAAGTTTTGGGGGGTACCCACGAAGGACGTTGGAGTATACCCATTCCGCCAGCCTACTTAGTACCCTCTACTAGCATAAACTACGTGTTAATTACCTTAGGATCTTCCTATAGTATCCTCTGTCTGTCCTTTACTTAGTTAAACACTATCTTAAGCTAATCTAAACGCATTACAAATCTTATAGCCTAGAGTTTACTAACAGGCTCCCTACTACACACACCTAATAGTTTATTAGCTATATCTACTACCTTACACAGCTAAGGCGCAAATCCTTGCAAATTAAGGTTAAGGATATATTAGACAATTGTCTGCTCTTTAGTTGTAGTAAGCTTCTAGCAGTTTGCGCGTACGTTAAGTTAAAATGGAGTATTGCTAGCGCGTTCAGAGAGCCTGCGTTGGTTAACGTTGAATGCAGCAGCAGCAGCCCAATGGCTCTGAAACTGTCTGGTATTGTAGGCCTGGAGAGCAAGCTGCAGTCTCCCTTTGTGTTGAAGCAATAGGTCGTGATGTTGTTGAGACATACTGTGAAGTGCAGAGTTGTGTTGGTCTTGGCAGATTTTGACCGGTTCAGTGATATGACCGGCTCGGTGATAGAGTACGTTATACTCTTTTCATCTCCATTTACCAGCATAGCGGATGCCGACTCAATGCCGCGACATCGCAGCAGCACCCCATACACACGCAAAGTAGGAATCGCCGTAAAGCGACTACTCTGTAGCATGTACGAAGTAGGTCTGGTTGGAAGGGCGTTCTTGAGCCTTTGGGCATTAGGTGCTGCCAGTCATGACAACGCAGTACATCCAGTGACGACAATTCACTACTTTGGAAGAAAAGGACGAACGGTTATACGTAGAAAGCAAGTCGATGTTGTTGGGCGGCGTCTGTGCCTACTCGTGGCCATGCTACTGAGCTGGGTGCTGCTATCGCTGTCTTACGGGCTCCTCGCCTGGGTCTGTCAATCTCGACAACGTAGTGTTTGACTGGTGCTTTGACCGACACCGTGCTGATGAACTACGACTTGAAGGCTATGGCCTGGGCCCAGCTGAGCTCCATCTTCATGGACTGAGCCGTTACTCTGCCAGCGTCTCTGACTGCTGAACCGTTCTGTGTCGTCGCACCGAACACGCCTCGCTCCTAGGCTTTTGTAAGCATTTAATTTGCTCTGAGTATGTTTATGATGTTGGTAATCCTTTCACTGTGCAATGAATGCACATATGCCTCGAAGACATCAGATATATCGCCTCTGTTCGCATCATGTGAATAGAGACCATTACCCGTGTCTTTCTTTCTGTATGGTTGCACAAAATATGAGGGATGCATTGAGTGCTCTCCAACCTGATGATGTTGGCTTGGGAGGTGGGTGCCGAACGTGTTTGTGAAGGAAGGAACGCCGATAACGCGCCGCGCTAGTTTTGCCCCGCGTCCGACTGCGAATTATTTTTTTGGAAGACCCCGCGATGGTCCGCCCGAGTCTTTCAGGTCTTTTGGGCTTCGCAAAGGCATCCCTCTTCGGAACCCCCCGACAACTCTTCTGTCATACTTATTGGCTCTGCCGTCGTCCAGCATGGCGTCCAGCAAGAGCCCCTACCTGATTCTGCCGGGCTCTTCCGCCCACTCCGACTTCCGTCTGAAGCGGTTGGCGCAGGAGATTGGCGCCACTGAAGTGCGTTCTCTGTGGGCGCACTTTGTTAATCCTCTGCGCGAGTTGAGCACCACAGAGCTCAGCACTCTGCAGCAGCTTTTGCACTACGGCGAGTACCCAGATACCCATGATCGCCTTTCACAGGTGCTTCTTGACGCCATCCACCGTGGTGGTGAACCTAGAGACGACAAGACTGCACTCTTCTACATCTGCCCTCGCGCAGGAACAATCTCGCCATGGAGCTCATTGGCATCGATGATTGCGCGCACCTGTACGCTCGAGAACTCTGTCAAGCGCATCGAGCGTGGCATGGTCATCGCCGCCACTTTCGACCGCCAGCTCAAAGCTGATGAAATCCCCAACCGCGACCGCTTATACGACCGTATGACCCAGACTATCGACCGCAACGCACCGAATCTCGAAGTTATCTTTGGTGAGAGTGAGCCTGCGCAAGCCACTACCATCAGCTTCGATGAGTACACTAGCGCCCAGGCAGCTCTCGAGCATGCCAACAGCGAGCTTGGTCTGGCCATGGACAAGTCAGAGATCGAGTACCTCGTTGAGGCATATACGCAAGAGTTGAAGAGGGGCCCTGTAGATGTGGAGTTGTTCATGTTTGCTCAGGTCAACTCTGAGCACTGCAGACACAAGCAGTTCAACGCCGACTTCACAGTAGATGGCATGCACAAGTCTCACTCCCTCTTTGGCATGATCCGCAATACCCACAAGAAGAACCCAGAGCACGTTGTCAGTGCCTACAGTGACAACGCTGCGGTTCTTAATGGCGAGGAGGCAAGCTTTTGGGCTCCCAACCAGAAGACTGGCGAGTGGAACGGCATCAAGGAAACAGTACACATTCTCTGCAAGGTCGAAACACACAACCATCCTACAGCTGTTTCGCCGTTTCCCGGTGCCGCGACTGGATCTGGAGGTGAGATCAGAGATGAGGGCGCTGTTGGTCGAGGTTCGAAGCCAAAGGCTGGTCTTGCTGGTTTCACCGTCTCAGACTTGCTGATAGAGGGTTTCGAACGACCATGGGAGCTGCGCGATGTTGGCAAGCCCGCGCACATTGCTAGCAGTCAGGACATCATGCTCGAAGCGCCTCTTGGTAGCGCCCAGTTCAACAACGAGTTCGGCCGTCCCTGCACAATCGGCTACTTCCGTACCATGTTGATGAAGGTCTTCACAAATGAGAAGGAGTCAGAAATCCGAGGATACCACAAGCCCATCATGCTGGCAGGTGGAGTTGGCACAGTGAGGCCCCAGCACGCACTGAAGGACCCCGACCTTGTACCCGCTGGATCTCATTTGCTCGTCATTGGCGGCCCTGCCATGCTGATTGGTCTTGGAGGTGGCGCTGCATCCAGTGTACAGTCTGGCGAAGGCAAGGTCGAGCTCGACTTCGCCAGTGTACAGCGAGGAAACCCCGAGGTCCAAAGGCGAGCGCAAGAGGTCATCGACGCATGTCGATCAATGGGCGATGAGAACCCCATTCTGTTCATCCACGATGTCGGTGCCGGGGGGCTTTCGAACGCGCTGCCTGAATTGGTTCACGACTCTGGTCTTGGAGCCATCTTCGAGTTGCGCGAGGTCGACAACGTCGACAAGAGTATGAGTCCCCTGCAGATTTGGTGCTGTGAAGCCCAGGAGCGTTACGTGCTGGCTGTTGGTCCTCAACAGCTCGAAGAGTTCAAGAAGATCTGTGACCGCGAACGTTGCGGCTATTCCGTCGTTGGTGTCGCCACGGACGAACAGCGTCTTGTCGTCAAGGACAGAGATTCCAAGGAGAACCCTACACCCATCGACCTGCCTATGTCTACGCTTTTTGGGAAGCCACCGAAGATGTCCCGTATTGTCGAGTCGAGAAAACTCAGGCTGCCGCCTTTCGACAGCAGTCTGTCTATGTACATCCCAGACGTTCCCAAGGACGGTCTGGTGGCAGAGGCTGTCGACCGTGTCCTCACCCTCCCGTCCGTTGGATCGAAGAGTTTCCTTATCACCATCGGTGACCGCACTGTTGGTGGACTGACGGTTCGTGACCAGATGGTTGGCAAGTGGCAGGTGCCAGTCTCTGATGTGTCGGTCACAGCTACATCACTTATGTCCGGCGTCAAGACTGGTGAGGCAATGGCAATGGGTGAGAAGCCCACCCTGGCTCTCATCTCAGCCGCAGCGTCTGCCAGGATGGCTGTTGCCGAGTCTCTAATGAACATCGCCGCGGCAAGCCTGTTCGACAGGCTGTCCAGGGTCAGATTGTCTGCTAACTGGATGTCAGCCAGCAGCCATCCTGGTGAGGGTGCAGCGTTATTCGAGGCTGTCGAGGCTATCGGCATGGACCTCTGCCCACGTCTCGGTATTTCGATTCCTGTCGGCAAGGACTCGATGAGCATGAAGATGAAGTGGTTTGAGGACGGTAATTCAAAGGAGGTCACCGCACCAATGTCGCTCATCATCACCGCTTTCGCACCCGTAAACCGTATCGATCGAACATGGACACCTGCCCTGCAGCGCCTCGAAGATGTCGGCGAGACAATTCTCATGTACGTTGACCTTGCAGCGGGCAGGAAGGCGCTTGGTGGTTCGGCCCTCGCCCAGACTTTCGGTCAAGTTGGAGACGAGGCGCCTGACGTTCACGATGCCGATATCATCAAGGACTACTTCGATGCGGTGGAACAACTACACGAGTCTGGTATCGTTCTCGCCTACCACGACAGGTCTGATGGTGGTCTGTTCACTACGCTCGTTGAAATGATGTTTGCTGGCCGATGTGGTCTGGAAATAATGCTTGACGGTGTCGCACAATCGAGCGAGCCTAAGGATGTTCTTGAAGCGCTGTTCAACGAAGAGCTTGGTGCTGTCTTCCAGGTTAGGAAGAAGGACGAGATTGCATTCAATCGCTGCTTCGCCACGTGTGGCCCTCCTCCGGGCATGATCAAGAAAATTGGTCGCGTCCCTGGGGCTTCTAAGCAGAGTCTGTCTATCGCCGTTGGCTCCACAACAGTCTACCGCAACACTCGCTCGAAGCTTCAGCAGAGGTGGGCTGAGACTTCGTACCGCATGCAGCGCCTGCGCGACAACCCTGAATGCGCGGATAGGGAGTATGCTGCTATCGTTGACGACCAAGATCCTGGTCTGTCATACAATCTCACCTTCAAGCCGCAAGAGAACATCCTGCCGCTCAAGGCCAGCATCTCATCAGCCTTCACATCCAAGCCACGTGTTGCCATTCTGAGAGAAGAAGGTGTCAACGGTCAAAGCGAGATGGCTTTCGCCTTCCACATGGCTGGCTTTTTGGCCATTGATGTCCACATGACTGACATCATTAAGGGGCGAGTGTCACTTGCTCAGTTTTCTGGCGTCGCAGCCTGTGGTGGTTTCTCCTACGGTGACGTTCTGGGCGCTGGTCAGGGTTGGGCTAAGTCTGTCTTGCTCCACCCTAATACCCGCAAGGAGTTCAAGACTTTCTTCGAGCGTCCTGAAACATTCACGCTCGGTGTTTGCAATGGTTGTCAATTCTTGTCCAAGCTGAAGGAGCTGATTCCTGGTGCTGATGCTTGGCCCACATTCGAGCGTAACGCGTCCGAACAGTACGAAGCACGTGTCTGCATGGTCGAGGTCATAGATCCTCAGGGCCCCAACAACACGCCCTCCGTATTCCTCCACGGCATGCACGGTTCCAAACTGCCCATCGTCACAGCCCACGGAGAAGGTCGCGCGCACTTTGCCTCGTCTACAACATCATCCGTTACACCACAGAACCTCTACAACGAGAACTTGGTATCAATGCGATACGTTGACAACCGCGGCAACCAGACCGAGGCATACCCCTACAACCCCAACGGGTCACCAATGGGTATCACTGGTGTGCGCTCGAAAAGCGGTCGCGTATTGGCACTCATGCCTCACCCCGAGCGTACAATTCTCAAAGAGGTTGCGAGCTATATCCCCAAGGATCAGGCTGCGGAGTGGGAAGAGCTTGGCCCCTGGAGCCGCATGTTCAAGAGCGCCAGAAGGTGGGTTGGGTAAGCAGCCTGGTTGGACGAGAATGAACTTTTGCATTTAATTTACATGGCGTTGGTGTGATATCCTCCTGAAAAGGACGAAAATTAGACGAATGCACGAGCAATTAGTACCGGCTGTACTTCCCTTCGTTGTTATTTCTGATGTTGCCGCAGTTATCTCAGGGCCCGTGGGGCGCCTGCCGCGGGGTACGGGGGGCGATTAAGGACAGAGTGCTAAAAATCAAACAGCGAACAACAAAACCCGAAAACCAAAACTTGACAACGTGAAAACCCCAGGACTAACCTGCAGCTTTTAGTACAAGTGAGTTAGTTAACGTACCTGACGGGTGAGTCGACCGGACGGGTGAGTCGACCGGACGGGTGAGTCGACCGGACGGGTGAGTCGACCACTCTGCCAAGACCCCACCACAATTTCTATCTACAACACAATGCCACAACAAGCCTTCTATAACGCGCCTTACAGGACACTACGCAATTAACACGCTGGACAACCTACACAAGCTAATTGTATGCCTAAATTAAGGAATTTAGACAAGAACAAGGAGGTAATTGTTTAGCGTATCACCCTCAACGTACACTACTGCATCACCTCGCTACGCTATCTCCTCGGTCCCCGCACAGACCTAGAAACGGATACGGTCAACTTCATAGTTGACCCGACCCGCTACCTCTCGGCGCTACACCTCTGCACCCTCATCTACTCTGGGCTACGCTACACATCCGGTAACCCGCTTTCACGGACCTACTTCGACTACGAGACCAACTCTCGGATCACACACGAGTTGCTCGACTGGTTCCGGGGGCCTCGGTACCTGGAGGAGCGGTGTAGTCTGCAAGGACGCACAGCGCTACATACCGCCGTACAGTATGGGAATGTGGGTGTGGTGAAGGTGTTAGTTGATGCTAGGGCGGATGTGAGTACCGTGGATAAGGAGGGAATGACGGCAGGTGAGATTGTGAGAAGTGTTCACCGGGAGGATGGGAAGATGATGAGTAAATTGCTCAAAGCACTGGAATGATGCGTTTGAGGTCTGTGCATTAGAGCTGAGCATTTTGCAACGAGGGCGCACTTGAGTGAGCGTTTGTTTGCGTTGCTGGATCGAGACAGAGCCGAGCCACAAGAAAACGTGAGTGTCTACTCGATCATGGGGAATACAAAGAGGACGAAAGATCGTCAGCCTGATGTCTAAGCTTACTTCCAGCGATTTTCGGTTACTCAATCCTGAATCTTCGCACGACTTTCCACCTGCTAATTACCGCATGTTCTTCAGACGTGTACCTTCACGAGGTTCCACCGCCAACCCCCACATCCTATGATACCGTTGACTACTGGTTGTTAGATATCCGGCTACTATCCAATCTAAGCTGCACTGTCCAATTGGCACTGTTCGCTGTCTGTCATTCAATCCTTGCAGGGGAAGCCAGATGCTTCATGGTCGTAGAAATACGAGAATGTAGGGCGGTATGTTGTCAGATTTTGACAAAAGGAGGGTGTGACGATTATCAGAGGCACGATAGTACGAATACCATGGAGCGTTCCTAGAAGAGGGTTTGCGCAGGCATCTGAGTGGTAGCGGAATCCATTCATGAACCTTTAGTGGACTGTACGACCCGCTCATTGGACTTATGCTGGTGTAAATCCGGCCCAAGAGCTCAAGCTGTTTATAATTCCAATTGACTGCTCGTTAACTGAATGAAACTGGTAGAGTATGCCGTGACGCAGGCGAGAGAGACAAAGCCGCGTATGAGACGCCCTTCCTTCACTCGTACCTTAACCCTCCGCCCTCCTCGGCCCTCACTTTGACGGCTTCCAACAATTTTGCGTCGTCCTCACCCAACTCACCAGCCCAATATGTTCGGGCATGCAGTCTCAGATTCCCAGTATCGCGGTCTTCCGTGATCCAGGCTGACATGTTGCACCCCTCTTCCCGACAGATCCACACTCGGCTCTTGTCAGTCCACCTTCCAAAGAACGGCAAGTACTCCCTGGAGCCGAATGAGATGCACAGCGTATTCATACGTCGACGCACTGCCCTGAAAAATGCGGGGTCTGATGTGCACCGGTGCGCGCAGATGGGCTGGTCGAGCGCAATGAACTTGCGCCGCACGCGCCAGCACGGGATGCGGTCGGCGTCGGTGTGCTTGTGCAGATGTATGGAGATGCTGACCACCGTGATGTCAGGGCCTTGCTTTGTTATTGTGCAGCGATAGTCGTCTTGTAGGTCTGGTTGCTGTACGAAAATAGACGTTTCCTGTCCAGACGGAGCATATGGTGGTGGCGCAAGCAGCGGGAGCATCTTTGACTGCTGATCTTTGAATGACCAATCCGATTGTTCGTACATGATGATGGCTTCGTAGAGCTTGTCAGAGCCGACTACATTCAGGCGAGGCTCGAGGGCAAGTGTGAGCGTTGACTGTGCGATACGCGTGATTTCTGTGAATCAGCAAAGATCGTCTTGTTTTGGAGTGGGACTCACTTGTGATGCCGTGCATCCTCTTGTATACTCCGTGATGGATTAGTACTCAGCACAAGCGTGCGTGGTGTCGCAATTGCGTATAAAGCAAGATTACCCGTCTCCCTGTACGCAGTGGAAAACGGCCAAGAGGTGATCATTTTCTGATCGTGTTGAGACCGTATATGTAGGATGCATTGCATTTTTGGTCAATAGCGGTGACTGCTTGGCGTTTGAGGCAACGACGTACTGTTTCGAGGTCGCTGTATAGTCTTCAATCGATTTTAGATAGAGCTCCGTCTCGTTGTCAGTGTCAGGCCGTTTGTTTGTTGGTGGGTTGCTCGCGGTGTTACAGGCCCACGGAGAACCAAACATCTGCGGTATCGCCTTCCTCAATTACACAGGTACCCGTACGGCTGCAACACCGAGGCGAAGCGGAGATGACCGCCTGTCAATCTGTATGTCTTAACCCGTGAAAAAGTAGCATTGAAGAGGAAGATGGTGCTGAATAGCTTCTTGAGCATGTGTATCTTCGAGGTCGCTGCACGTGACTAACGATGATGCCGCAGGAGGCTCCCAAGGCATCGAGACCGAGGGCCTGCGGATAAAGAAAGGCTGACCTGGGAATTGGAAAGCAGCTGGAGAAAGCGATGAAGTCGAGCGGTATGAGATGTGGATGCTTTGAACACGGTAATATCTGGGAGTGCAGGGGATGTAGTCTGAAGCTCAAGTCGTCAACTCCTTACTTAAACCGGATTGACGTAACAGCCTTGCGAGTCGAGCAGGAGCGGGTACTGCACCACTCTCAACATCTTCTCCATCGCATTCAGTAAAGTAAGATCTTGCGCTGACCTTGCCCTATGGCTGCCAATTACACGTGCAAGCCGTTGTCTGGCACGGGCCTCGCGACGCTGACCTACCGTTCAACGCTCGTCAGACTGCCAAGCTGTCAGAGTTCGTCCTTCAGCCCTACAGCGTTTGGATTCTGCTCATTGTATGCCCGAACAGAGTGGCCTGCAGATGTGAATATAAGTGAATGATGCAGTAAGACCTTGGCAGCTTGCATCCCCGTGGTACCTGCAGATTGTGGCTCTAGCTGTGTGGCTAGTGATACAGAGTATGTACCAGTATAAAAGGTAGCAGTAAGGTTGTGATAGCTTCTGGTGTTGGTGCGTGTAGTCGTATCGACCGAGCCAACACGCACTCCTTGCATCGCGGACGATCCCTCTTGTACTCCCGTTTGTACTACCTCAGATCTCGTCATACATCTCTCATCGCCATAAAACCAGCTCTTCATTGCGGCTTCACGAGAATGAGGGGCAATTCACTGCCCCCGATACTCGGACGTGCCGCATCAATCCACTCAAGCAAGCTGCGATGCAGCCAACACACCCTCGTCCATCTGCCCGTCCTCAACACCAGCCAACAAGCAGCAGCACACACGCAGCAATTATTGTCGGCGTGATCATTGGCACCCTGGGCATCATTACCATATCACTCTTCGTTTGGGATCGAAGACGGAAGCATGGTGTCAAGAGAGGATTCCGGATCAAGTCTCCATCGACAATACCACAATATGGAGGACGAACTTATCAGGAGAAAGACCTGGAACTTGAGACTGGCATCATTCATGAGCCATTGCCGGTGTACCAAAGGGACTCGAGCGCGATTCGAGACCAAGCGCAACTGAAGATGATTTCAGAACCGCAACACTGAATGGGAGGGGTGAAGGAGGCTTCATTGGTGGACAGCATCGAGTCGTAGAAGCGGAGGTCTTGAAAACGCTAGCGGTGAGACATGATCTGACAGCCTAGGTACGAGGCAACGGAGTCCTCTAGGCAGATTCATGGTGGCTTGTCTCGAAGCAGAGTTGCTCAAACGCCCCAAACAATGACATTGCCATCGCCACCTCCACTGACCCATTCTCTTCTCGTCTTACAGAAAGTCACGGCCGAGACAATCTCTTTCTTGCTGGTGGACTGCACTGTTGGTCTTTCGCCCTGCACCTCGCGCATCTCAGAATGCTTGAAACGGTGCATGCACTCTTCGCCCATGATGTCCCATGCGAAGACCATGCCATCATCACTGCCACTCAGCACAACACTATCGTTCAACCCCAAACTGCTTCTGACTCTCAGGTCCTTGTTGATGAAAGCATCGTCTTTGTACGCCTTCAACAACTCTCCGCTCTCTCGATCCATGAGCCTGATGGTCGAGTCGAGCGAGCTGACCAGCATCTCCGTGCCCTTCTTCGAGACAGCCAAGCTTGTACAGGGCGCTCCAATGACATCAGCCTGGCACATGCCAGTCCTGAGATCGTAGCTTCTGACCCTGCCGTCAACACTGGAAGCTAGGATCTCCGCATCGTGGATAGCGACATCCGTGATGCTGTCCTTGGCGTCGCAGAGCGTCATGATGGGCTTGTATGCGTTCGACTTCGTGTCCCATATCTTGACTGTCCCGTCGAAGCTTCCACTTGCGATAATGCTGTCTCCATCTCCGCCGTAGACCCCACGATTGACGCGCCCCGAGTGCCCGGTGAAGCGCCTCACTGTCTGCGCAGTCTGAACATCCCATACGAAGACTGTCTTGTCGCCACCGGTGGAGATGAACTTGTCGTTGTCCGTGTTTACGTCGATAGAAAGCACTTCGTAGCCATGTGCGCTGTACTTGTTTACAAGGCCGGGCGGGTAAACGGTCGATGCGGTAGGCGCGACAGAGGTTGTAGGAGCCTTCTGTGGGTTGTAAAGACGAATCGTTCGGTCGGAGGAGCCAGTCAGGATATACGACTGCGAGCCGGAGGAGTATGCGACAGCGTGGACGATGCCATTGTGGCCGGTGAGCTTGGCGATTGGCCTGGTGGGAAAGGCGGACATGTTTGCGGCGTCGCAGGGATTGAATTTCTTCAAGGCATTGTAAAGCTGAAGAAGAGCTCCAGGGGCGTGGAAACCAGATCAAGAAGCAGGTGCGGGTGGGTTGAGCAGGAAGGAGTCCCACCAGTTGTTCGAGGCAAGGAGCTATGACGCTCGGCCACTTTTTCGAAAGCAGCTAGCTACACCAGCGTGACCTCATCACAGCCACAGCACTGAATGCTCCAATACCTCCAAAAGTACAGAATTGTAGTCGCGTAATCCAAATTGACCGATCCGAACCGTCAAAATGTCAATTCGACACGTCAACACCGCGCCCCAGGCATCCGACTTCACCCCGCTACACGAGCACCAAGAACAGACACCGACGACCTTCTTCGGCGCAAAGCCAGTCACATACGCAAGCTATTCCGGAGTCACACTCTCAGCGCCAGTATCACAACTGCAGGAAGACCCTGTATTCGCCAAGTTCGGCACGACCACTGATGGCGACGACACCCTGATCAAGGATGTAGATATCTGGGTGACCTCCGAGTACTTTTCCCTGCTTCACACATACATACACATTGTCGCTAACACACACAGATCTCTCATACTCTTCCAAACCGGCCCCACACCCACCGGCGCCTCCATCAACTACCCCACCATCGCGCTCCACGCAACCATGAAGTGGAAATCGCAAATCGAAGCACTCTACATGAACCTCTCGCTCAACGACGCCGAGTCTGTCAACGCCGAAGAGGACATCCAGACCCTCGAGCTCACCGTCTTACCACCGAACTACGCCTCCTCCTCAGATGCAGACAGCACGTGTATCAAGGACGTCTTCGCCGCGATGAATACCTGCGCGGATATGCACCCGGATCCGAATGCTGATGACGAAGGAGGTGATATCGACGCGGACTTGAGCGCGCCGGGCGCGAGTGGCTGGGTCACGGTGGAGAACATGGACCAGTACGTCGATGAGGAGGGGAATTTCAGTGGGATGGTCATTGGGGATGAGCTAGGGCCGGGCGCAGGGACGGTGAGGCAGAGAGATGATGAGGGGACAAATGGGACTAATGGGGAGGATACGAAGTGGAGTAGGACGGGATGAGTCAGGAAAAAGCTGTAAGTAAGCTCTAGGACAAGACAGTCTCGCGTGGTGACTGCCTGGATACCGAAGTAGCGGAAGCACGCACGTGCAAAATACACCCATAAATCGAATAAATCATATTGGAAAACAAGCAGAATATACAAGTTGTGCTTCCACCTCGACCAGACCACCCAGCCTTGAACCTCTTTCATCCGCCTCCCCCTCGTGATTTCAGACACATTACTGTGTTCGCTCCTCAATTGCGCCAATCTTTCTGTCTTTCTCTACTCAACCCTTGACATGCTCACTGGAAGAAGACGTAGTACAGCGAAGTGGCAACGGTCAAACCAACAACACTCCACCCTGTGCGAATGACCTGCTGGTTTGTGAATCCAACACCAATATCCCACAGAAGATGCCTCACACCGTTGAAGCTATGGAAGAACATTGGGAAAGCGAAGAAGCTCTTAAGCGCCACCTTCGCCGCGACCGGCCAAGCAGCAACTGTCGCAACCATGCTGGCGGTCTCGAGGTGCCATCCCGTGTACGGCGCAGCGAGGTAGGCGAGGCCAAACAGATACAGCGAGCCGGAAAGAGTGATGCCGGTGACACGGTTCAGCGATGAGGCGTACCAGGTGATTTGAGGACGGTAGATGGAGAGATGGGGCGAGACGGGGCGGTTGAGGCGCTGCTTTGTGAGGATTTCGGCTGCGCTCTCTTGGGACGCAGATTGTGTCGCTGCGAGTCTGTGTTGCCTCGTTAGTGCTGGTTCAAGGCGTGCGGATACGTTATCCGCGGGCGCTGCAAGCTGCTAGTATGGCAGGCGTTGAGGCGAGGTTGCTCGGAACAGCTGCGAGGGCGATTGATTGCTTCCAGTGCTTGTGCTATGTCGGGCTATCGAGGTCGATGCTGTTCGTCGGTATAGCGAGGGTCTGCTGTTCGACGTACCTCCTCGTGACGGCGCGGCCGGCGGGCTGGACCTTGAAGGCGGCGGCAGCTGCACGGCGCAAGCCGAGTTGAAATACACGCTGAGAAGCCATTTCTGCGATTGATCTCGTCGTCGTCGTAGGTTCGAACGTGGATGTCTTGATGCTGCTTCACGTATCGATGTCGTCGTCCAACCCTGCTCCGATTCCCGAGGTCATGCCCGCGTCCAATCAACGCTCTCCGCTTACTCAACACCGCTTTGCGTCCGTGCTGCACACCTCCCGTAAAATCTTCGCACGCGTGCGAAACGTTTCTTTGTTCACGAACCTCGTTATCGCCAACGCTGAGCGCAAGCGCTGAAAGTGTTGGAGTGACTTCTCATTTGCTCCCTGCCGTTATGGTAGGGAGCTGGGATTGGAATGTTCGGAGAGAGACGCCCGTCGTTAATCACTCGTACTGATTGAATAATATCTCCACGAGCTTCATATCAAGGCAACATACTATGTAGACACGATATCTTTATTTTGAAGAGACCTCAAATATTTGTGCTTCGAAATAGCATGCCTGGGACAACAGGCGTTGAGGTGGTGTTGCTGGATGGTTGCGTAGCGGTGCAATTATTGTGCCCGCAACTTGCAACGCAATGTCACATGTACTGCCGCGTCAAGGTTCGAGTAAAGGTATGCTGTGATCACTGTGGCCATCTGTGCATAATGCTCGGATCATAAACTTGCCACAGCACGACGTGACGAGCTGGCAACGAGGGTCGCGCTTCTCGCCGGCAAAACTTTTCCTGTTCACACTCATCGTCGATCGATTCTAAGCTTTCACCACAAGACAATCACGCTTTTGATCTCATATCTCCTGGCTCGCCTTGACATTCTCTCCAGATGGTAAAGCAGCTCTTCAGCTCTGACATTGGGCTGCCGCCGAATTCGTACATCTACAGGATCATCTCTACCGCGGCACGGACAGGTCCACTCGCCTACTCTAAGATAGATCAGCTTGCCATCATCGCATCCGATGACTCGTTGCGCTTCTTGAGTCCAGACTTGAGAACGGTCGACGTTCGCAAAAACGCCAACAACAGCATCACCTGTCTGGAGAGGGGTAACGATGGGCACAGCAATGTTGTAACAACTGCAGGACGAGATGGCTTGATCAGGCATTGGGATAAGCGGACCAGAGAAAAGGTCATGGAGATCCAAAGTCGTATGTTTAAGACAGTGGATGAGCGGCATAATCACGACTGACCAGGTGCGCAGCAAGCAAGCTAATCTCAGCACTTGTGTGCAACACAGAAGTCAACTTCGTGGCTTGCGGTATCGAAAATCCTGACGATGGTGCTCACGAGTCGCCTGTCTATGTCTGGTACGGAGTTAGCGCCGCAGCAGACTTATCTGTTGTCTAACACTGCACAGGGACCAGCGCAACACATCAGCACCTCTCCGCTCATTCCTGGAATCTCACACAGATACCATTACATCTCTCCAGCTACACCCGGATCACCCAACTCTACTCCTCTCATCTAGTACGGACGGTCTTGTGAACATCTTCGACACATCACAGGCTGATGAGGATGATGCCTTGTACCAGGTCATGAACCATGGATCTGCAATCGCCCATGCTGGGTTCATGTACCCAAGCACCGAAATATTCGCGCTCGGTACTGACGAAACAATGAGCTTCTACGCTTTGCAGAGTCAGAAAGAGGAGGAAGAGGAGCCGGCGCCAAAGGCCTTTGGCGATGTGAGAGAGCCTCTGGGCTGCGAGTATCTGGTGAAGATGCATTGGGTCGGTAACCAGCCGGTAATTGCAGCAGGAAAGCACAGGTTAGCACGTTTGATATCACGCCTGACCGATGTATGCTAACAAGAACAGTGAGAGCCGTCTCGATCTCGTACCAGTATACAAGGGTGCAGGTGTGTTGCAGTACGGCTACGACCTTACGAAGAGCGTCAGACTGCCGGGTGCACACGGCGAGGAGGTTGTGCGAGATCTGTTCACAGATACACACGTGAGTATATATCCAGGTATATGCTTGAACCTCTGCTTACGTACGACCAGACACAGGCGACGTACACAGTCGGCGAAGACGGCCAGGTTCGCGCTTGGAAGACCGAAATATCTGCCGATGAGACCATGGACATCGACGAAGGAGCCGGACCGAAGAAGAAGGAAAAGAAGGACCGAAAAGAGAAGCGGAGAGACAAGAAAGACAAGAGAGACAAGAAGCGCTTCGAGCCGTACTAAATGCTTGTGTAAATATAAGCTTCACACGCGCCGCCTCAACTCCATACAAGCATAGGCGCACGGAATCCAACACACTTTCAGCCGACAAATCCTCTCCAGCAATTCCACGTTCTAGTCCTGAGAGATGCACACCGTCAGGAAAGTATCCCGTGTCTTCCATACAGATCGGCCACTAACAATGTACCCCGCGCCACTCCGCAATATGGTTACATCAAATCCTTAACACTAGCGATACTGCCAGGTTTAACGATATGCAAATTCCCTGTCTGGGCACGATGTTCAACTTGCAGGTGCCTGATCCGAAGGATGCGAGCGGAAGTTACATCGTGTCATGCCAAGAGGGTAGGAATGAGCGGCCATATATACAGGCGAAATCCACGCGTGCAGTCATGTCACATTATTTCTTTAATCTGGTAATTCGACAATGAGACCACCCGCGCGTGATAATGCCGTTCTGGCCGCGTGCCTGTTCTTGACAGGATGTGTTGATGCTCAAGTTCAGCCGGATGCACGAGGCAAATCGCCGAAGATTTATGTGAACCCACTGATCGGGACTACTAACGGAGGTCAGAGAGAACACACAGCTTACACCGCATTGAAATATTGACTCCCCTAGGACATGTCTTCCCCGGTGCAACCCTGCCTTTCGGTAGGTCGTCTCGTCTCGTCTACCAACAACAGCTGATAGCAAGCAGGCATGGCCAAAGCCGGAGCTGACACCTACGGCGGCGAGAATCAAGGAGGCTTCT
The DNA here is from genome assembly GCF_010094145.1 of Didymella exigua CBS 183.55. Taxonomy (NCBI): domain Eukaryota; kingdom Fungi; phylum Ascomycota; class Dothideomycetes; order Pleosporales; family Didymellaceae; genus Didymella; species Didymella exigua. The sequence continues at coordinate 318,208 of NW_022984788.1, forward strand.
CATCAGATAACAGCCCGATCTATGGATTCTCGCACATGCACGATAGCGGCACCGGTGGCTCGGCATCTCTCGGCAACTTCCCCATCTTCCCCCAGTCAGGATGCCCGAACGACGACATCAACGCGTGCAAGTACACGCTCTGGCAGCGCGCAACACCTCGCCAGCAAGGAAGCGCAAATGGACGACCGGGGTACTTTGACGTGACCATGACTAGCAATATCAGGACGGAGATGACAGTCACGAATCACACGGCTTTGTACAGGTTCACGTTTCCGGATGCTGCTACCACTGCAAACACGACGCTTAACCCGCATATCTTGGTCGACCTTACCGATCTTCCACAGACAAGAAGCGAGGCCAATATCACAGTGTACCCCGACAATGGACGAATTACAGGAGGTGGACGGTTTTCGCCATCCTTCGGAAGCGGAACGTATCAATCTTACTTCTGTCTGGACTTCGACGGTGCAACAGTCAAAGACGCGGGCGTATGGTCCAACTCGCGCGCCTCACAGCAAGTTACAAGCCTCAAGATCAAGCCTGGAGATAGTCGACAAACACCGAGTGATACTCCCGCTGGAGGCTGGGTACAGTTCGAGCAGCCGCGATATGCCAACCAGATCCTCGCCCGAGTGGGCATGAGCTTCATCAGCGAAGCACAAGCCTGCGCAAACGCCGAGCGCGAGATCCCTGACAGCAACTTCGGCGATATCGCTGCCTCCGCTGCAGCCGCGTGGGACGAGAAATTCTCCGTCATCACACTCAATGATGGCGGAGTCGACGAGGTTATCCTCCGCGCATTCTGGAGCGGTATATACCGCTCTATGATATCCCCACAAGACTACACAAACGAGAATCCCTTCTGGAACGACGGCGAACCGTACTACGACTCCTACTACTGTATCTGGGACTCGTTCCGCAGCATTCACCCGCTCATTACGATCCTCGATCCACACAGCCAAACTCTCATGGTGCGCAGTCTGCTGAGTATATACAAACACACCGGCTACCTTCCCGACTGCCGCATGAGCATGTGCAAGGGGTTCACGCAGGGCGGTTCGAATGCTGATATTGTGCTCGTGGACGCATATCTGAAGAACATAACCTCGGGTATAGACTGGACCCTCGCGTACGAAGCCGTTGTCAAAGACGCTGAAGTCGAGTCTCCAGACTGGAATCTGGAAGGTCGCGGGGGCCTGGCATCCTGGAAGAGTCTTGGGTACATTCCAACCGAGAACCTGGACACCGATGGGACGGGACTGGAGACCCGCTCCATCTCCCGCACCGTCGAATATGCGTACAACGACTTCGCCATCAGCACTTTGGCGCGTGCGATGGGACATCTCGATGATGCAGCGAAGTATCTTCAACGCAGTGGTAATTGGAGAAACATGTTCAATCCCGCCCAACGCAGCATCGTCAACGGGGTCGACACAAACTTCACCGGCTTCCTGCAGCCGCGCTACCTAAACGGCACATTCGGGTTCCAAGACCCGATCTACTGCTCCCCGCTCTTCAATTTCACAGGGTGCTATCTCAACCCTGCAGGTGGCGAGACCTATGAAGGGCCCGTGTGGCTGTACACGTTCTACGTGCCGGGCGACATGGCGTCTCTCATCTCCACCCTTGGAGGACCCGAGACATTCACCAAGCGCCTAGACTGGCTGCACGAATCCGGCATCCTGTACGTCGGCGACGAACAAGCCTTCCTCAACCTGTACCTGTACCACTACGCCGGCCGCCCCGCCAAGAGCGCAGAGCGCGCACACCAGTACGTCCCCAGCCTGTTCAACGACACGGTCGCCGGCATCCCCGGCAACGACGATTCCGGCGCTATGGGCAGCTTTGAAGCGCTCGTCATGATGGGATTGTATCCCAATGCCGGGCAGGATGTGTATTTCATTACGCCGCCGTTCTTCGAGGAGGTGAATATTCGGAACCAGCAGACAGGCAACACGGCGACGATTCGGAATGTGAACTTCGACCCGACGTACGAGAGTATTTATATTCAGAGTGCAACGCTGGATGGGGTGCAGTATACGAGGAACTGGATCACGCATAGTTTCTTCCTGAACGGCGGTGTGTTGGAATTGACACTGGGCGCAAGCGAAAGTGCGTGGGGTACACAGCCGGAGGATGTACCGCCTAGTCTTGGGCCGTTGGGAGGTTTGGAGAATCTGACATCGAGGGGTGATGTAGATGGGAGGTGGGCTTGATGACAAGGTACTCTGGATCGTGGGGCTATTCCTAGTGGCCACCGCCAGCGCCAACAATGCTCCAGTACTTTTCTGCGCTCCTCTTGCGCAGACCTTTGCCGCATTTGGCCATGATCAAGAATGTTGATACGCATGCCAGACCAACAAAGGCAGCGGTGATGAAGCAGTTCCGGTAGCCCATACTCTCAATCCAGGGGGTGATCCTGCACAAGTGTTAGTCCAGCTCCAAAAGGAAAAGAAACATGACTCACGCATAGCTGACAGCAAACATCATGGTATCTCTGGTGATGATTGTGGCCGCCATTGCATCTCCGCATACAGCAGGATAGCTGTCGATCAGATAGTTGATGCTCAGTGTGAAGCCAAGACACGTCGTAAAAGCCAACATGCCCATCGCTACAAGTAGACCAAACCAATGAATCTGCTGCGCCGCACCGACACCCCACAGAATCGCCGCCGCAGGCACCATAACCATGCAGATGACGAACGGATACAAGCGGAACTCGGCCTCTGACACACCCTTATTGCGGCGCGCTAGCTTGATAGTCAGATGATCGCTGAAATGACCTGCAACCAGCATGCCAACACCACAGCCGATCATGGGTGCAAAGTAGCTAAGACCGACGGCTTCAGCGCCCCAGAAGTACGGTGTGTCGCTGAGGATAAGCGATGCGGTGGCGTTAAGGATGTTGAACCATATTAGGTACGAGCCAGCTGAGAAGCCCGTGTAGACAACAACGGGCCATGTCAAATAGAGAGTGATGCTGCGAAGATGGCTGAGCATGGTACCATTCTGGGAGTGATTCCAGAGGGAGAGCTTCTGCGTGAAAGTCTTGGGTTTTGCTGTGACGCGAAGCTCCTCGCTTGCAGTGGTTTGGATAGCTGATAGTGGCTGAGCCTTGGGGTTGTCGACATCGTCGACAGAGCCTTGTCGACCAGGTACAATGGCCGTGCCAGTAATAACGCGGTCGTAGTTTGTTTCCTCCAAGAAGAAGAACAGGAAGATGAAGGTTGTTCCCGTGAAGATCGCGGGCCAGTAGAACACCCACTCCCAGCCTTGTCGCTCCGAGATGAAGCCAGAGATGATAGGCGCGAAGTAGTTGCTAGCCAAAGCGCAGAACGCGTAGATGCTGAGACCTGTACCTCTTTGATGAGTGAAGTAGATGTCAGCGATAGACACTTCAGGCAGAGCATCATATGGGCTGCCGAAGAAACCGAGTAGGATGCTTCTTGCGATCCATTCGCCATTGTTTTTGACGTGAGGACTCCATAATGTAATGCCTGTGACACCAAGGATGGAGATCAAGTATGCTAGACGCTTTCCGTATGTGAGCGCAAAGGGCTGCCAGAAGAGTTGACTCCATCCAATGAGCAAAAACATGAATCCGGTGCCTTCGTTCAGGGTTGATACTGAGATTCCATTCGCGTCAGAGAGGGGGACGATCACGGAGTAGATGCTCGACTGTGCAATACCACACATCCAAACGTATCTGCGGAAGGCAATCAGCTTGATGAAAGCACGTAGCAGACCCAACCCACAGATTCGGACATATCAATGCAAGCAGCTTGCGGCGAGGTGTCCAGTTAAGAGGATCATCTGGATGGTTCGAAGGCGTAGGCTGCAAGACGATGTCTCCATTCCCAGTATGACGTGCTTCTACCGTATGGTCGACATCGATTAGCTGGATCGTGCCCGGTATGGCGCCTTGCATAGCGGTAGACGACATCTTGAGAGGGTCAGTGCCTTGAGGACAAAGGACCGATTCGGGACGGGATGTCTGTCTGACCGTGGAGGACGCTCACTTAAGGCTACTCATCAAGGTTGTTCCGCGGGGAATGCCTAGCGTCCTGGATGCGCCTGGCCGACCATCTTGATCTCGGCGCGTCGTACGAAAGAGGCAAGTGCATCCCGCTTCGACGGTGCCGGATAGCCTTGCGGTACTCGATTCAAACTGGCCAGACAATTGGCGGCCTGTCGCTTGACGACAGATAGGAGGTATACCTACAGTGATGCGTGATGCGATTGCCGAAGAAGAGTATCCATACGCCGTAAGCGCGCCGTGCTGTGGTTGGCCAATAGCGACAAGTACCCCAGACTCCATCTCCGCACATTGGCCCACCCCGCTCGCGTGGCGTTTGGTGAGAGTCAATTTATTTTGAGATCGCCAGCAACAGGCAGAGCGCAGAAAGCAGATGATCATTGTGGCCTAGGAACACTGGCCTTTGCAACACAGCTGCCAGCAAATTGAGACCTGAGGACGTCGTGCTAGCGATGTGGTAGTAGATAAGAGCTGTGGAGTGGGTCGGGGTTGGTGGCTCTCATGTGGGCACCTGCGTTCGAGCTAGTGTGATGTTGTCAATTCGCTGACGACCAGCCTCACGATTGTCATCTCTTCGACAGTTCACTGTTCATCATACTCTCCTCTCATACAGTCGTCTCGTGTGTCTTCATGGTTCATCTTGAAGATCCCGGCCTTCAGGTGGCTGGTGCTGCATCTGCCACTGCCAGTTTTTCCAAGCAACGATCTCCGATAGTTCGTTCTCCGATAGGAGACTGAGGCATTAAGAGGTTGTGACAGGCAGCACGGATGTGCATGCAGCTGGTGTGATGAACGCGAACGTGTTAATACGTGTATGGAAGGACCATTAACGTGTCCGCGGACAGTACTTGTAAAAGTATGATGCTTGAGGTGTGGAAGTCACAAACCCCGCTGGGTACGTCGCTGCTCTCAGATAATGGGGAGGACTGCAAGTGACTGCATGCACAGTCCAACATGCTGCACGATACGCAGCGGGTCAACACCACACGAAGGCATCCAGACCCTCCTTCATAGCCCTCATCAAGATCAATAGCAGTCGGATGCGTCATTTGTACATGCGCACGTGATCCGTGTCTCATCGGCGCTAGCCCCGAATGAGCCTGCTACCACCAGCCACAGCAAAAACTCGCTAACCGATGAATTGACGGCCACAACAGCTATTGAGACCATTCCGAGTGTAAAAAAGAAAAGCCCGACGAGGGGCTCGAACCCTCAACCTTGAGATTAAGAGTCTCACGCGCTACCGATTGTGCCAGCCGGGCTGTTGTTATCCGTTTTGTTGGATGTACACCCAATCTGTACATTTATATACTATAGTAAAATAAGTTGCTTGTTCTTGTTTTGTCGCATGAGCACTGCAGGCCTCTAACATGGACCTTAAGTCAGGTCGAACAAGTGCTGCGCAATTTCCAAGCTCAGCGGACCTCCGCTCAGGTGGGCGGCCTCCTTTGCCTACCCGAGTTATGATGCATATTCTGTTCCTTCGTATCACACCGATCCAATCGCACTCATTACCGGTGATATTCACGCCTACGACATTGACGAACAACATTTCGGCCCACTCATAATCCAGGTTGTTTTTAGTCGCCCGCATGCAGCAAATAGTCCAATTTAGTTGCTATCCCCGTGCTTACGTCCGCGCTAGGCAAGCGTTCCTGTTGCTCAGCCTCAGCTGCGGCTGCAAGGCACCAAGTCCCTCCCCAGGTCCTCCTCCACTACATATGCAACATATAAGCCACTCAAGTAACCCAAAGTTTGTTGTATGCACGAGCGCTGTTGCCCAAAAAATCAATATTCACTCAGCCAAACCATTCCAAAGTGCCCTAAATTGACGTTCGCAATGCTTATCCTTTCCTCGCTTCGTATGTTGAACGCTGACCACCCACATGGCCTGAGCTAAACCCAACGTAGTCGCTGCTGCATACAGTCTCGCGACAACAGCAAACGCAATCGCAATCAACGTAGACGATATTCAGAACACACTCGGTCAAACCATCCAACCCAACACACAGAACCCCTGCGCACTCGCGGAATCAGCAAGCGTGAATGCCAGCGTCCAGCTCTCAAGCTGGCTTGAGTGCCAAATTAACGGCTTCTATCCCTACCCCGAGAACGGCAATTGGCCCATCATCCGCGACGCTGCGCTCGCAAAGGACATCAAGTTCACATTCAACGACACGCACTACAACTACGAAGGCTCGCTGGATCTGTACCACAGCTTCAACGCAACGCTGGGCGAGAGTTTTGCGCCGTTCCAGCACGGGTTTATCAATACGCTGGGTATACCCAATGCGAATGGCGATAAGGGTGGCTTTGTGTATATGATCGGATGGGCGGGCGGTATGCATAGGTTGGCAAAGCGGACTATATATTTCACTAATGCTGCGTTTGCTGTCATCAGGGATAACGAGGGGAAGAGGCAGATCGTTGAGTTCCGGGAGAGCAGTAATATCCCTAATACAGCTAAGCTGCCGACACAGAATGAGTGGACTTGTGGATTTAAAGAGCACATGGAGTTGTAGCTGAACGGTGAGTGACCTGTGTAGAAACTTTGGAGGTACAGAGGGACTGCAAAGCAGGGAGAGCATCGGAAAATGTTGAAATGGATGAGATATACATGCAATAATACTGATCAACTATCGGTACTGCACCGGGAATATCACTGGCGGCAATCGGTGAAATCTATGAACACCTTGAGGTAGTACCTGATCATTTGCTACGGGTTACCGCTCTCAAAGTCGATATATATACAAGAAACCTCCTGCGACACCCCACGGCACTATAAACTCATCTATGGAGCCCTACTGATTGGAGGCGTGTTGGGGTAGTAGCTAGCCGGCAGAGTGGGAATGGGAATGCTGCTGGCAGTACCAAATGCAGTCTTCAAATCACCCGCCATGGTGGCAGCCGAAAACGCTGTGGGCGCAATAGTAACAGTCTGTGTGATCTGCGCATACGAACCCGTACCACTCTTCAAACACGCGCCTGTGCCATGGCCTGAGCGGCACAGGTTCACGTTCTTGTTGCCAATCTCGGTCCACATCTGGATATCGCTCACATCGATTTCAGTGCAGGGCGCTGCATCGGCACACACGACCTTGACCGGCCCACGCTGAGCGCCGTTGGCCTGCGCGCCCCGCCAGTTCTTCGCCGTGATGTTGGTCAACTGCACACCGTTACCGGCAACGGTACTCGTGGACGCCCAGAACTGGTCGATGTCGAAGGCGTACGCGTTGCCGTGACCGATGAAGTTCTCAAACACCACGTCCTCGACGAAGCCGCTGCCGCCATTGGACTTGATCATCATCATCTGGTTCGAATTCCAGGTGTAGACGTTCTTGTACTGGATCTTCGAGATTGCTGTAGCAGCGCCGAGTGAGCCTATGGCGCATCCGCCGGACCAGTTGCAGTAGATGTTTTCCACGAGGACGTTGGAGGAGGGCGATTTTACGGTGACACATTCGTCTTTGTTAGTGACCATGATCTATGCATGTCAGTAAGAAGACTGCAATAGATCGGGCGTGGTGGAGGGACCATACATCGTGGATCCAGACATTGGTGCCAATGACGTCGACGCCGTCGAGACCGCCCCAGTCTCCACCGCGAATAGCCATGTTGTAGGCCTCGCCGTTGGTGACGGTGTTCATGACGAAGTGGAACATGGGTGCGTCGACGAGAATGATATCGTGAACGGAGAAGTTGTTGGTCTTCTCGACACGCAAGAGACGGGCGCCATCGCGCTTGCCATTTACGTGATCTTTAAATCCAAGACCTGATAGATAGGTCAGTCACTTCGTCCTGAGAATCATGTGACATCACCTGCCCTGAATAGCTCCCTTGCCGGTGCTGCTGAACATCTCGAAATCGTTCGCATTGCGGATGAACAGCATATTACCCGCGTCGGTACCGGTACGGAAGATGACACCATCAAGCTGCAGTGCCCAAGCCTTGCCGCCTTCAAACGTAGCCCACGTTGCCATAGCATAGTTGCCGGCAGGGACAACGACTGTACCACCAGTCTTGCAGGCTGCAAAAGCCTTTAGAAGAGCGGGACCAATATCGGTGCTTTGATCAGCCTTGCCACCAAAGTCCAAGACACTGCAGGTCTTGACTTTGGTCTTAGCAGCATGCGTAGTCAGGGGTCCAACACCGCCGGAAAGCTGACCGAAAACAGTGGCGGGCAGAACCGCAACGGCCGCCACGAGGAGCGAAGAGAAGTGCATTTCAAAGTAGCAATCTGATCAACAGGAATGAGTGACTAGAGTTGGAATTGAAAGTTGGAAAGAGTAAACGGAGAAGTGTAGGAGAGCCTACGACCGAGGTGTCGAAGGTATATGAAGATATGAGTAGGATGCGCACATGCGCTTGCGCATGACCCCAGGGTCGATCTATTAAGTCCCATTTCCCACAATATCTGCGGCGCGGAGAAAAGGACCTGCGAAAACTAACAATAAATGAACGCTGCCGATCCGCCCCGGATCTCACGATCGTATGTCGTACTTCATTTGCGAAAACGCAGCCGCATTGGGTCGCGGAGAGGTTCGAACACATATCGACTAAATTCTCCATGCTCTCAGCTTTTAAGAGAACTTCGCATGCACGTCATCTTGATTTCTCGTCAATCCCAATGGGTTCGAAACGCCGTTCATGGCTCGCGCAAAGCTTGTTTACTGCGCTTGTATCATACCCCGGCAATGTTTCATGTTTGGTGGTCTCGAACAGTCATCTGTGGCGCTTGCCCCAATGCGCAGCAGACGGCTGACCGAATGCACGTTTGTGGAGATGATCAGCTACACGGGACGAAAGTGCCGCGCTTGGGCTGTGGGTTGATGGAAGCTCGTGTTAGGCCCCAGATGAGGGGTGATCTGTGGGCGGAAGAATTTGCTCAGCGGAGACCTGAGCGCTTGATCAAATGAGAAAACATCAGGAAGGACGCGGATGTTCTTGGTCCTATGACTCTCGTCTGATGCGAATGGTGACGGGAAATAGGTAGATACGGTTCTATTAGAATCTACTTATGTACAGATACGAACTGTCCTCGGGCAGTTTTCGGAGATTATATACAATCGCCGGTGGAAAGATGAGACGCCGCCGTCACCATCAAGCTCACATGGAGAACCTTTTTTGGGGATGCATTCAGAATCTCGATTTCTGTCATACTTTCGTCGTTCTACACAAATTCATAATCATTGTGACGCACACTCATCCACCATATGACTAAGCCCACATCGCCTTGAACTTGGTATCGAAGTCCGCCTTGAGCAACTTAAACGCTTTGAGCACGTTCAGTAATCCAGTCTGCTCATCCCACGCAACATCACCCTTCTCCTCATCACTATCCTCCCCATCATCCCAGTTCTCGCCCTCACTACTCTCGCTCTCCGCCTCGTCGTCCCAGGACTCCATAACCTTCTTCTTCTTCTTAGCCAACTGGACGGGCAGATTCTGCTGCTGCGCGGGTCCCCTCGCGCCCTGGACGCCGGACTCAGGGCCAGGGGCCTCAGAAACGCCCTGCAGCTTATCTTCAAGGTCTTCTTCTTCGTCGTCACCACCGCCACGGACATCGATGAAATCGAGATCAGACTCGGTGCCGAGGTTCATGAAATTTGTCAAGCTAGTCACGATAGTTGCAAGCACCATACTGAAGTCGTTAAGCACGAACCAGATGTCGCCGCGCCGGATGCGGTTCGCAGTCACGACGGCGGTCGCGTTGCCGTGCATGAAGAAGTCGTACAGGTACGCGTTAAGCGGCAGGTCAGAATCTTCGGGATAGATGCCAACGTACGGGACGACAGCCTCTTCGAGGAAGACGCCGGAGCGGCTGGTAGTGCACAGGTCGTGAATAGATGCGAAGTCGTCGTTGTGGCCGGAGAGAGCAACGAAGGATGAACGGACCCTGGGTGCTGAGCCTGAGGCTGATTTGCCGCCGACAACAGTAGTAGTCAGGGGCAGTATGCTGTCGGACTCCTGGATGTGCTGCTCGACAAAGGTGCGGACGTACGAAGTGAAGATGTCGAGAGTCTGCTTGTTGTGCTTGCGCAGGACGCTGACTGCATTCTCGGGCATGTCAGGCAGGAACACAACGGATGGACTGCCCTTGACGACCTCTTGCACGAACTCCTCGTCGGCTTGTCTGCATTGTAGGCGACCAAAAAGGTGGGACATGGTAAGCATAAGCTCGCGCAAGACCAGCTCTTGATTTGTGTTGACCTTGTTGCACAGCTCGTGGAAGTATCCATTCTTCAGCAGTGCGTGGAAGGCGAAAGATGAGTTTTCAGTGAAGTACAGATGGCTGACGGCACCTGCAAAGTTGAGCGGTGTTCCTTCCGAGGACAGCAGCGACTGCCTACGCAGATACTCGATAGAGAAGCGCAAATGGTGGAGGACAGTCATCTTTGACTCCTCACCACCGAGGTACACACGTGGCTGCGACAAGAGCGCGTTGACACAGCGCACAGCGAACGGCGAGTTATCCGAGTCGTGAAGGAGCGAGAACAGCCGCAGGACCAGGGTCGTAGTGATGGGAAAGTGTCCGTTCAAATCGGGCAGACGAGAGCTGATGAGCTTGTTGATCTTGCTGAGCGAGACGCCGTGGAAGACAACGTTACCAAGCGAGTCGAAGCCACGACGACCAGCACGACCAGCAGCTTGACGGTAGTTGAGGGCTGTGAGGAAAATTGAATCTCCAGAGAAGACAACAGTCTTACACGGCATGTTGATACCGAGTGCGAGAGTACCGGTTGCAATGACGACCCTCAAGTAGCCCCTGCGGAACAGTACTTCGACGGCGTAGCGGTACTTTCGGTTCATACCAGCATGATGCACACCGATACCACGCTGAAGACCTTGGATGAAGATCTCGTCAACACCGCGGTAGCGGAGCTCCTTCTCGTGATTGCGGAGTTCTTCACTCGACAGCCTCTTACTGTTCGCGAAATGAAAGCCTTCCAATGGCCTGTCCGGATCAAAGGTTGCAAATGGACTGACCTCGCGGTTGGCGGCCTCCATCATCTGCTCTTCTTTGGTAGTTCCCTTAGCGGCGCGAACACCTTGCTTGGCGCGGCGGGCGACCTCCTTCTTGTACTCTTCCCACTCGCGCAGCTTCTCTGCCCACTTCGGGCTGGTCTTCTTCCACTCAGTCTCGGCATCTTCTAGCTGAGTCAAAACTGTGCGGCACATCCTCTCGCAGACCGCTCGGTCGTAATTAAAGATGATACCTGGGAGAGCATCCTGCTGATGAAGCTCAGTCAGCAGAGGCAAGATGTTATCAACGTCGTGGTTGCTTGCAGGGTCGTCAACCTCCACGTCATCAGGAACCGACTCTGAAGTACCACTCTCCTTAATCTGAAGAGCTGACTTGTTGACAGAACTGCTAAAGTCCTTGCGTACTGCCTCGAATGGCGAGTTGTCATCAGCCATCCACTTAGCGAGCAACTCCTTCAGGCCTGACTCCCAGCTGATGATATCAGCCTTGCGCATGACCTTGGGCAGTACAGTAGAGGGAGTGAGGGATTTGTCGACTGGATAGTCTTCAGTCTGGTGCTTCGTCATGCTCTGCCAGAGGAAGTAGCAGTCTCGTGCTTCGAGGGAGAAATCACTCGGCATGCCACGTTTCCTGTTCGTCAAACTGGCAACGGGATGCATAAACGTGAAGTTCGGTACATCGTCTAGACCTAGACGGGCGAACGTGCGGTTCGTCGACAGGGGAAGCGCTGCTGCAAGACGCTTGGCAGCGTCCTTTGGGGGGATGTACAGGAACTTTCGTAGGTCTGAGTAACGGTGCTTGTGCTGAACCATGGTCAAATCATTGCCAGCAGCCTTCTGCGTGGAAGAAAGCCAATCGCTGAAAGCCTCGGCGTTTCCGACTGTAGCAGAAAGTGCGATGATAGGGCAGGGCGCCATGAGCAGAAGTTGCTCCCAGATCAAGCCGTCTTCAGCTTGTCCAATGCAGTGGACTTCATCAAAGATGATCCACTTGACTCTCTCGGACCAACCTTTGGCGTTGCTCGGTGAGAGCAGCATGATCTGCAGGATATGGGGAACCGTGACGAGGATCTGGCAACCAGTGGGATTGTTGACACGGGTATCACGGGTATGAATACCCCAGACCGAGTTGGCGTACTTGTAGTTTTTGGAGAAACGGGCTTGTACTTCGGCTGCGATCTGGTTGACAAGTGCCTTTGTAGGGGCCACGTACACCAGGACGTCGTCGTTGCCTGACTCCAAAACCTGCTTCATGGCGTAGAACGAGATGAAAGTTTTACCAGCGGATGTCGGAGCTACAACAAGCAGACTGCGGCGAGCATCGATCTCGTCCAGGACCTTGCGTTGCCACGCATCTGGCTCGAAAGGAACACGAGAATCGGGAGCCGAATCCATCGTGCGGTCGAAGTAAGGCCCACAGTAGAGCAACTGGAACTCCTCCGGCGAGAGACTAAGCGAAAGGTCGGCACTCAAAGTCTCGTCCAGTACAAATGCGAACGGCAGTTTACGGTCGCCATCAGTCGCTGGCACCGTCAGAGAAGGAAGCTTCAGTCGGTCGATGGTGGTCGTGAGGCAAGCTGCGATCGTCTTGGTCACGTTGGAGAGGCCGCAGATAGCACGGACTGCATCAAAGATCAAGGCAGCGGTATACAAGCCCTCCTCTTTGTCGTCCTTGCGGCAGTGCTCAATCCACATCTTGAGCAGGACGTTCAACATATATGTACGAACTTCAGCTTCCAGGGCCTTGCGCTTGAGCTCATTGTTCAGACTGAGGAGGTGCTTCTTGGCCTTCTCGTATCGCGCTGTCAGATCGGCCTGCTTCTCGAGGCCTTCGCAAACGACGACCCAAGCTTTGATCTGCTTATCAGCAGAATCTTCGTTCTTTTTTGCCGAAGTAGCGGCGATGTTCGCGAGCATATCCTGCTTGGCCTGGTTCTTGTTTTTGCCGCCGGGCTTGCCTCCAGGTTTGCCTCCCTGTTTCTTACCCTTCTTGTCGGCTGACTCCTGGCTGGGTGTTGCAGGTCTAGAAGGAGCTGGGGTACTTGGCTTTGAGGCACCAACATATATAGTTTCTGGTTCAAGCGCCCTTCCCACGGCGTTAGTCAGACTAGCAGCGTAGGTTGTCATCTCTGCCATGAAGAACTGATTGCGGCGCAATGCCTTCTTTGCTGCCTTCTCGTCTTTGACGACAGGGCCGCTCTTGCTTTGAAGCGGCTTGCTGTTGTGCCAATGCGAAACCTCACGGAAGATCACTGCTGATGTCGAGTCGACCTTGCCGTCAGACTTGGCAACTTTCAGATGGACAGGAGCCAGATGCTGGTCGAAAATGTCGTTGGCGAATGGCAAAAGGCGGTATGACGCTCCTTCTTCGGACTCTTGGGCCTTACCATTCGATTTGCTGTTAGTGGCTAAGGCGCCAGAGACCTTCGCAAGACCCTCTTGCCCACATAGCGCTGACGCAGCTCGTGCCAAATGTTGGAAGAGGTCTGAGCTTGGTGCTGATGAGTTTTGGAGACAAGCAGCGAACAGCCGACCGTCAATGAGGTCCGCAACGTCGCAAGCTGCGGCCTCTTTGCCAGCCTCTTCACTCCATGCTGCTTGCGCGATGGTCTTGCGCGCTTCTTGGCAGAACTCGAGGATGAGAGTACGAGAATCCTGCGATGGCTCTTGATAGTGCATCAAGCGATCTGGCAGGCTCAGCTCGGATAAGAGTGCAGTGTGACGAAGTAAGGCGATTGCAAAGTCCTGGTGGTCCTTCGTTTTCGACGCGAATTTTGAGGCGACTATTACCGCCAAATACTCGCGCTCGGTGAAGGCATGTTCATTGGACGACTTGACTGTGGCCAGCGATTTTTGTAGAGCCGCTGTGTCTGCCTCTGCATTTAGATCTGATTGTGATATCTGTAAATGTGTGTTAGTTCTATCTTTGAGTCTGCAAATAAAGCTTCGTGCTGCTCGTCGCGCAGCATGCTTTTGGTATGGAACGATTCTGCCTGTTGCTTACCGATTGTGGAACTGTCAAAGTCATCGCACGGGAGTGCTCAAGAACCGATGCAATAGCTTTCGTATCCTGGAACTCCACGCCATTAACGAGCGCAGCACTATAACCCCTCTGCATCATGCTGTAGATGAATATGCGCAGGGACGCCTTGTATTGCTCGTGTCGTTCCTGTAGGCTTTTGTCTTCGCCCTTGAGGTTCTCAAGATCCTTCTGGAAGACTTGCCTCTTGCGAACATCTCTTGTGGAGGCTCCGTCATGGCACAAAATGAAGTATACATCGGTCGTGCTGAGGTACTCCTCGAATGCTGCGGAGGCTGTTGAAGGGAACACCTTGATTTCGATATCTGGGTGGACTGGGCGCAAGTTGATTTGCAAATGGCGGATGATGGCAGCTCTTGCGAGCAAGTACTTCTCGCTAACGGCAGGCGAGGCATCTTGTGGTACACAAAGATCTTGGTATTCATCGAAGAAAGCAATGTGAAAGTTGCAGCGGCGAGTGACAAGCCCGTACAAGAATTTCTCCACTGCGTACGAGGCGTGTAGTAGCTGAAGCCCAGGCTCGAAGTCGATCTGTGCGTCGCTGAAGCAATGGAGCAGAAGTGATTCTCCGTGGATCAGGAATCGTTCGCTACCCGCGAAGTCGCCCACGAGATCAACACGGCGACTGAAGAGTTTAGAATACCATTGTAGTATTTGGTCTTTTGTTTCCGTCTGTACCGAGACGGTTGAGCTATCGACAGCCATGTTGGGTGCCAGAAGAGGGCGAGGTAGTGTAGAAGATTACAGCTGGCTTTAAGCAGCGATCATACGATGGGGGCGTGTCTCTCTCGCAAGTGCAACGGGTGTAGCAGCCAGTGCTCAGTGTATGACTGCCCCTCGTATGCGGCTTGAAGTCTGTGCAGGCGCAAGCGCGATAAGCTTCCGTTGCGATCCCAAACGTCCGCGCTTCAGACAATGGCTGTTTGCGTAGTAACACTGCTCCTGCAGGTTTATGGAAATAGGTGTGGAAACAATTGAAGGCTCGTAAGGGTCTTGTTGTGGAGTGTGGTGGATTGGATTGGCTGTTTTGTTGGGGTTCGAAAGACGTAGAGTCTTTTTTCGGGAAAGCCCGCTAAGCGTAGCATGGCGCTTGCCGCTTAGGTTTCACCGCCCTGGTAGTGGCGAAAGCGAAGCCTGGGGTGGCGTTGCTGCATCCCTGTCACAACCGTTGAGACTCTGACGACGAGCAAGAATGTCATTTGAGTCAGCTCAGACTGTAGAGGAATGGTGCTCGTAATTTCTTAGTTTAGAGCATTAGCAGTCTCGTCTCCATTTTAGAGATCATGGTCACATTGTATCGGCCTCTAAGGCATCTGAACTCCTGCGTCACGTCTATTGAATCGTGTGTCTTAGTTGAGAGCTTTCAAGCTACGTGAAGCTTGTTTGAACGGAGCAGAACTGACGGCGATTGCTTGTTTTTAGGATAATGCTAATACACGGGCATATTACGGTATTATCGCGTTGGTTTCCACGCCTCCAGTCCGGGAGAGTTTAGCAAGAGCTTATTCGGGTGCGCGTCACGTCGCGCATGGTCACACAAGCAGTAGCGGAAGGGGTAATAGGGATAGTTGCCAAAGAATTTGATCGGAGAACAGCCGCCCGTTATGATGGGTTGCAGTGTCTGACATGTTGCTAGGGATGCATTACAGTACGTAAGGCGCCGTTGCGCATAGTGAGAAGCGAAGATGGGCCACAAGAAATGCGACTGTAACCTCCATGACTTGCAGAGGCCTTGCTCCCGCAAGTCCCAAGCGTCCGGCATCAGAAGAAACGCCGTACAATGACAACAGGTGCTGGTTATAGCCGATGATACAGTGGATCGCCAGCTGTTGGATGCAGCTGTCGAGAGAGGCGCATAGCGACATCAGTGAAAGCTAGATGCAAGATGCAAGATGCAAGATACAAAGGTACAATTGTTGCGATATGGTACAGCTGAGAACCTGTCCAGGTCAGTATACGGACATGGTACGGAGTACAATGTCCTGACGCACACTACTCTCATGTACCCCAGACTTCAGAAACCTCGTAGCGCAAGGGAGCTGATCTTGGCGTGGGGTCAGCATTTGCACAGGTATCAATGGCAACACAATATACCGGAAGGAGACGGTTCCATCCCGCCGGGCTTGGAGGTGGTTGAGGAGGTGGTGATGGTGGCTCATCTCTCGATTCATCGTACGGTGAGGCAGACGTGTCGATGGCAGTTTTTGTAGCGTGATTAAGCTCGTGGGTACGCATGGTCTTGCTGTTCGGTGCAGCCATGTCGATAATTGAGCGTGAACGTAACTATATTTCTGAGTGGTGAGGTTATTTTGAGCCAAGATGATGACTTCTACAAGTCTAAATTATTTGGAGAAGGGAAGATGTTCCGTGAGTCCAAGACCAATGTCGTCCCTTGGTGTTAAATAGTTTGTGCTCGGATCCTGATAAGTCAGTCGACAGGGAAGTCTGCCTGGCTAGCAGATGCAGAGAAGACAATTACAGTTGCAACGGGCCGTACGGGAGGACGGGTGGCGTCAGACAAAGCTAGGTGAGGAGATTTGACCTGGAATGAGATACTTGTTTGGCAAGATGGGCGTACAATCGGGAGATGATGCCCTTCCCCGACTTTGGGGATACCTGACATGGCAGTAAGATTGGTACCTCCAGCGACGACGGGGAAACGTGGCTGCGGGCAGGGACTGTAGTCGAGACATAGAGTATGCGTGTAACCACAACAAGCAGGGATAGACATGTGTACAGATACCTTATTTGCTGGGGATAAGATGCCGCAGCCGTCCAGACCAACTGCGATGCTAAGTCGACTGGTCTTTCTCGTGAGGAAAGTTTGAAATGGCGGTCTGGTTTGCTGGAACCAGTGGCAGGCTAGCATAGCTTCCTGGGCCACGCGCATGGCTGCGAGGGACCGTGGTTGAGTAAGCGAGGGATGAGGTAATCATTGGCTGCGGCGCTGAAGGCGAGCCAGAGGGAGACCCGGGTCGTTATCGATTTGCAGCAAGGCGTTTTTGCAGTCGGGGTGAAGTAAACACTAGGCCGCAACGAGTATCCCACACTACACGTGTAGACGCGACAAGAAGCTGAGGGACTGTGATGCTGGGTTGCTGCAGGTGTTACGTACAAACTGTCGTGCTGGGTAAAGAAGCGGGTGACAGCTCGTCGTATTGCAAGACACGTGTGGCTGGCGATGGAGAAGAGAAGGGTTGAGTTGGTGAACGGAGCGGAGGGCACGCGCCAAGGCCTGGCCTAAAGCTTCACGCCTCGCGACTTCGATCCAAGCACACGCTGTTGGTAGACAAACGACGCCTGCTCTTCGACGCCGCCGCCCCACGTGTCTCTACCTTCACCGCGCGTCGCAGGAGAAACTCAACGCGCCGCCAAAGCTCTCACTCCGGAGATCACCGAATTGTGTCGCATGCGCGTCTGCAGGATGTGCTTCACTTGAACATAGGGCTGGCCGTCACATCCTCCAGACCTGCGTCACCCGCTCGGTGCCACGCTATTGTTCCTTTCATCGGCTCAACTAGTCACCCTCCCCTCTCGACGCAACACGATCGCGACCAGCCCGCCCATCGCTGACAGCTCATCGCTGGCATTGCGCCCAACATGTCCTCCGTCTGGAACCCCGACAACGTGCGAGATGTGGCCGAGTCGGTGGGCATCGCCTCACTCGCCGACAACGTCGTTGAGGAGTTGGCCCGCGATGTCGACTTCCGGCTTGCGCAGGTACTGGAGGAGGCGCTGAAGTTCATGCGACACGGCAAGCGGACGACGTTGAGCACACAGGATGTGTCCAACGCACTCAAGGTGTTGAATGTGGAGCCCCTCTACGGATACGAGTCCACTCGACCGCTGCGTTTCGGCGAGGCTTCCTTGGGGCCTGGCCAGCCGTTGTACTATGTCGAGGATGAAGAGGTCGATTTTGAGAAGCTGATCAATGCGCCGCTGCCCAAGGTGCCACGAGAGATCACGTTCACAGGTATGCCATTACACCTGCTCAGCCCCTCTCGTACTCGAGCAATATATCTCTGACATGCTCCAGCTCACTGGCTCGCCGTTGAAGGCGTGCAACCATCGATACCCCAGAACCCAACTGCGATCAACCAGGGCGACCTCCTACCCAAGGGCACGAACGCGAATCCGCATCTCGCAGCGGCCAATGGACTGGACAACGTCAACGTCAAGCCGCTGGTGAAACATGTGCTTTCTAAAGAATCGCAGGAGCTGTTTGCGAAGCTCTCAGGTGCACTCATCGACGAGACGAACATCGAGTGGCAGAACGCAGCCCTCGCAGCCATTCGAACAGAGCCCGGTATCCACCAGCTCACAACCTACCTCCTCACGTTCATTGCTGAGAAGGTCACACACAACGTCAAGAACCTATTCGTACTGCAGCAGATGATGCAAGCTACCAGCGCACTTCTGGACAATCAAGCCATATACTTGGACCCCTATGTCGCCTACATGGTCCCACCTGTCTTGACGTGTTGCACGGGCAAGCATCTAGGACCAATAACACAAACAGCGTCCTCGAACGCCTCATCAGAAACGCTCAATGGTATTGGAGCGAACAGCCACTCGAACGGCCCAGATCATTTCAGATTACGGCAGCTGGCTGCGTCCATCCTCAGCCGCATTTGCCAGAAGTACGGATCCTCTAACCAGGGGCTGAAGTCGCGAATTGCGAGGACTTGTCTCAGACAGTTCATGGACGTTGGAAAGCCGCTCGGTACACACTATGGTGCATTAATAGCGTTGCTCATCATCACCAGCAACGAGGGTACAAAGATGCTTGTTTTACCAAATCTGAAGATCTACAACGACGACGTGCTCAAGGGCGCACTGGCGAGTGAGGGCAAGAAGAAGGATGCAGAGCGAGTACTTGCTGTCGTGGTTGAAGCCATCAAAGGGCTCGGCAAGAACACGCCAGCAACGATGAGCAATGGCGTCGCTGATATTGAGGGACTGAGAGAGCGTCTGAACGAAAAGGTCGGCGACATCATCGCTGATCAGATTATTGCCAACAAGCTCTCAGCGGCTGCGCAGGTCATTTTGGAGACGGACGTGAACATCTGAGTGGACAGGAAGGCGTTGGCTGCAAGCATTACGGGCGTTGGGAGGGGCCTTGGATGATACCATATCTGTAACGAATAGCAAAAGCGTCTGCCTACTGGAGTCTGGAAGAACTGTTCTCACTCGAATAATTGCTGATCATTCACCTGTGATGCCACCGCCAAGAACCCTGAGACGCTAGCGGCCATCCAGCATCCCAGAACTCCGGCAAGTTCACATTGTATATCGCCGCAGCGCACGCCCGTGAACACAGCACCTCTTAAGAACAGTTCAACATGTGGATCGTCAACTGGTGAGCTTCGATTGTGATATCGAATAATCAAAAACTAACGCTTTGCAGGTGTATGTAGCCTAACCTCCACGTAGCCATGAGCATCGCACGATCTCCGCAGAGCACACGACGCTGATACGGCCACCTAGTCTTCGACCTTCTTGCCTCTCTTGGCCTGGCCAACAAGCACGCAAAGCTCCTCTTCCTCGGTCTCGACAATGCCGGAAAGACAACGCTTCTGCACATGCTGAAGAACGACCGTGTAGCGGTTCTCCAGCCCAGTCCGTTCACCGCCCCTCCTTGTTGAATATCTACTGACAACCATATAGCTCTTCACCCTAGTAGGCCCACCTCCGCCGCTCTATCTTCCGTTTCCTAACGCGACGCAGCCTCCGAAGAGCTCTCTATCGGCAACGTCAAGTTCACAACTTTCGACCTGGGAGGCCATGCACAAGCGCGCCGCCTATGGCGCGACTACTTCCCCGAAGTCAGCGGCATTGTATTCCTTGTGGACGCCAAGGATCACGAGCGACTCGCCGAGTCCAAGGCCGAGCTCGATGCGCTGCTGGCCATGGAGCCTCTGGCACACACTCCCTTCCTCATCCTCGGAAACAAGATCGACCATCCCGAGGCCATCTCCGAGGATCAGCTTAGGGCTGAGCTTGGACTTTACCAGACAACCGGCAAGGGCAAGGTGCCGCTCGAGGGCATCAGGCCCATCGAGGTGTTCATGTGCAGTGTGGTCATGAGGCAGGGTGAGTGTCGGGAAATGCCACGCGGGAGGGGGCATGCTGACGCTTATAGGTTACGGCGAGGGTATCAGGTGGCTCAGCCAGTACGTCTAGAAGTCTCGCGATCATGACAACCACCACCATCTTGCACGGCATGTTTGACCGCCACAAGACGGCAGCGGCATGAAATTACAATGATGATGGAGCAGGGACGACGACGATGGTAAGGGAGTGCAGGTTTGGATGAGGGCAGTCATAAGCGTACTTGGAGGTAGTGAACGATTCGAGGAAAACACATACACGACTTTCACCATTTGCCCTCGCCGTGGTTTCCAGTCTCTGCACTCCTTCAATCCTGCTTGCTCTTAGTAAGCGGTAGCAAGAGTGCTTCATCTTTGCCCCCGTCCTCAGTATACCTGACAATCTTCCCAGCCAGCCTATCCACAGCTCCATCGACCGCAGCAAGCCCCAAGTCCACCCAACTCGTGCGCTCCGTCTTTCCAAGCGCCTCTCGGCTATCTCCACACGCGAGCGATGCCCCTCGACCCTGCGCCTCACGTGCCTCGCTCTCAACTTCCTCCAGCTCAGCGCCAGACAACGAGCGCGGCGAGCCAAGGCCCCGTGAAGCCGAACCCGCGGCTGGCGAGCGTGTACCCGACGCGGAAAAGTACGAACGATGCTCCTCCGCCCACTCCGCAGAGCCACGTTGTCTGCCAGCTCTTCTCCACCGCTGGCTCGGCGGCACAAGATATGGATTCGTGGGCGACGCATCCTGTGTCCCAGTTGCCAGATGCGTACACAGATCGCGCGTTGCAGTTCCGAGCTCGTACGCGGGGCTTCCGTCTCCATCGTCGCTGCGGAGAGCGGCGTAGCTTGCCCACCTCGTCCATGCACGCTGACGAGCCCACCACCCTGCTGCTTCTGCGATGGCGTATTCTCGCTCGTCGCACCGACGCCGCTGCGATGCAGGCACCATTCCTGTGGTGGTCCCGCGCCAGTGTACGCCCATCACTATGATGCACCACGCGGTCGCTGTGACGAGAACGAAGACCAGTAGGGCTGCGCCGATTTGCGCAAGCGGCGGGTTTGCAGAATAGTGCTCTTTGTGCGCGAGCGAGCGGTGGAGGGGCCGTGGACCGTGAGTTTGCATTGTGTGCGAGAAGACTTTTGGCGGGACGATGGGATGCGAGTACAAAAACATTGGCGGTGAGTGCTTGGGGTAGGTAGATGGCGTCGCTGGAAAGCCCGATGTGTGTTTCGCTGTCGCTGTCGCCGTCGCTGTCGTGGCCAAGGTGGCTAGCGTGCAGGGCAGAGGTGTGGATGGAAGTGAATGTGAAGCTTCATGCGCAGAGCATGAACTAGGTACTGCAGATGCAGAGGGAGGCACTATTTCGTAAATCGAGGTCACATCACCCACGCCTTGATGTTCAACATGCGTGACTTTCTGCGCTCGTGGGCGGCGCTGTCGATGGCCGTGGTGTGCTGCTGGACGCATATTGCCAAATGTGTTCCAACGTCGAGTGGGTATGAGCCTTTGGTATCGGAAAAGCGTGTCGCTAAGTAGAACCTCGCAAATTCGAGGGGAGAGGAGACGCAGCTGCGTTGCTCACTATGAAGCTGCTCTGTCTAAGACGTGTCAAACATTGAATGACTTCTGTGAGACAATGACATTGTGAGACTGTGAAGACGCCGTGAGTACAACGCCGCCGCACTTTCAAGATGGATGTCTAAATGTCAGCATCAAGGTTCGTAACTTAGATTTGAATTATTCTAAGTGTACTACATGCTATTATTATTTAGGATGCCTTCGCTAAAGAAGGATGATGAACGCCGCCCAATGCAGATCTCAGAGATCTAGGTGCTGCTAAATGCACAAAAAGCTTTTCGATGACATGGAACTGCCAACGACGCCAACAAGCCAGAGCTCGAGATCAGCGACGGTTGAAGTTCAAGTAGCGCGCAGCCACGAACAAGATGGCCAGGTTGCTGACAATGAACGCAATGAAGATCCCAAGATCCCTCCACCTGTTATCAAATGAGTAGCCAAGCGGCTGGTAAAACTCATCACCGACCTTGTACGCGCAGTAGTTGCAGAGGTCGGCAGCATCATCAAGGAGGTACCCCGGCGCACCGTTGGCAAAGAAGGGGCGCATATAGTCTCCACAGTTCTGTCCCTCGGGGGCATGGAACTGGTTGAATTCGCTGGTCGTGCACTTGACCGGCCGGTTGTGGAGCTCGGTGACGACCATGCCGCCGATGAGGCGTGTAAAGGGGTTGAGTTCGTACAGCCAGACGCGCCAGAACTTGGGGATTTGCGGCTTGGGGATGGTGACACCGCAGAACAGCGCGAAGATGATGATGATGAAGGGGTTGACGTAGGCGGCGATGAAGGGCGAGGGAGTGAGCGCTGCAATGGCCTGGGCAAGAGTGACGGAGAAGATCTCGGTGATGAGGATAATGAGGAACTGGTAGCCAGCGCGAGACGAATCAGAATTGAGACCGGGGATGTAGTAGAGAGGGAGGAAGAAGGCGACGGCGCAAAGAATGCTGTAGGGCATCTCGGCAATTACAATGGAGAGAGCGAAGGGGAAGGTCTTGTAGGCCTTGGACATCTGCTCGCGGAAGGAGATCATACGAGCGACGGCGTACTTAGGTTCGACCTGAGCGAGAATGAGGGCGGGCAGGACGGTGACCTGGAAGATGATAAAAACGCGGTACTGGAGCGAAGCGCGGGAGTCGTCGAGCTGAAGGTACATCAGACCAGTGAGGAGAGCGATGATGACGTGGTTGAAGAGACGAGTAAAGCCGTAGTTGGGTGTGCGCCAGAAGGAGAGGTTCATGCGCTTGTTGACAAGCTTGATCTGGAACATAAGCGGGGTGGCGTACTCCTTCTGCTCTACGGGCTCAGCGTTACCAACATCGGCAAGGCGCTGTTCCTTCATAGCAACGATATCACGCTTGGTCTGCGCAAACTCCCCCGAGTCCCTCCAGACGTCGGCCCAGTCCTTGTCGCCAATGCGGGGAGCGGAACCGGCACCAACAGCATCAAGCATCCACTCGGCAGGATTAGCAGCTGGCGGGCAGTCGGCACCGTGGCGGTGGAAATAGTCGAGGAGAACGTGGGCATCCTTGCCAATGTCACCAAAGTAGACACACTGTCCACCGCGCTGGAGAAGGAGCAGACGGTCGAAGTTCTCGAAGAGGGCGGAGTTCGGCTGGTGAATGGTACAGAGGATAGCCTGACCGGCGGCTGCCAGCTTGCGGAGGAAACGAACAATGTTGAACGCGCTCTGGGAGTCAAGACCAGAGGTAGGCTCGTCCAAGAAGAGGAGCAATTCAGGTTTGGCGGCAAGCTCGACACCAATTGTCACACGCTTACGCTGCTCGACAGCAAGGCCAGATTCAGGGTCACCAATGATGGCGTCAGCCATATCCTCCATTTCCAAAAGGGCGATAACTTCCTCCACGTAGGCGTACTTCTCGGCCTGGGGTGTCTCGTATGGCTGGCGAAGATCGGCGGAGAATCGAAGAGCCTCTCGCACGGTGGCGGCAGGCTCATGAACGTCGAGTTGTTCGGCATAGGCGGTTCCCCGCTGGAATGACGCACCGGGAGCGATTCCGTCAACGAGCCTATCGCCGCCAATGACACCGATGTTCTTCCTGTTGGCTAAGACGTCAAGCAATGTAGTCTTTCCAGCACCGGAAGCACCCATGAGTGCAGTGAGCTGGCCAGGACGCACGTATCCATAGATGTTCTTAAGCAGTCGGAGTTCTCCAGAAGGGACCGGGACATCGTATGTAAGGTCCTCCCAAGTGAGGATTGCCTTAGATGTGATATTCAGCTCAGAGCTGTCCTCGGCAGTTGCCTCGTTACGATCGCGCCTTTCCTTCTTCTCACGAAGCTTCCGGTTAAGCTCTTCCAATTCCTTGTCCTCCTTGACGAAGAATGTGACGGTGCGACCGCCAGCACCCCACTTTACGAACTCTCCAAGGAAGGCATTAGCGAGGAGGAAGCCGATGATCAAGGCAACGCAAATCCCCCAGTACATCCATAGGTCACCAACGTGCCAGGAGAACGACTGTAAGACATAGTCACGACCGCGAACGACGATCGAACCAGCAACTGAACCAGGAAGCGTGCAGACTTGTGAGTTGATGTCATTGTAGCCTGGGCCGGAAGGGACGAGTGAATTATCTGTGCAGGTCAGGTCGACCCTGGAGAATTCGTTGAGCATCAGCGCAGCGAATCCGAGACCAAGTGCATTGACGTAGAAGATCCATCGCAGCCAGACCTGTTCAGACTGCCACTGAATCAGATATCCAGAGGTCAGTACAAACAAGGTAATGATTGTTGCAGCGAGACGGATAGCGACGTCGAAGTCTGGACAGAGGCAACCAACAGTTCTGAAAAAAAGCGTCATGGCAAGGTATCCAGTAACAATCATCAGGAAGAAGGTAAAGAAGGCTCCAGCGTCCCTGGCAAGATTCGTCATGAAGTAGACAATGATGGAGAATATCAGAATCTGAGTAGCGGCAAAGACAAGATCGACACCTATTTGCGCGATCCATAACGCCGAAGGCCGATGAAACGTAAATGCACGGTGTTTGTTGACGATCGGACGACCCAACATAGTACTAGCAAGCTCGGAGAAGGCTTGGAAGGCGTTGAACAGAAGAGCGATGAACAGAACTCCACCACGGGTGAAGGCACCAGCGGAGGTTTTCGGGATATCAAGCCAGACAGTACCGATGATGATGGCAATGACCAGAGATGTGAACCAAGAGACGATGAGGGCAAACTTGTCCTGCCACTTGAGCAAGAACTGGCGCTTGGCCAGGGCCCAGACCTGGAGGTGAAAAGGGATGGAGTAAACAGATTTCTTCCCAGCATGACGCTTGCCCTCCTTGACCGCAATCTGGAAATCATCATAGACGTGCTTTTCGATATCCATGGCGGCGTGGTACTGGGTCATCTCAGTTGCCAGTCGTGAGGCAGTCTCAGATTTGTTGAAAGCTTCAGCAAGTTGCTCGGGAGTCGAAGGAGTGTTAGTCTCGTCACGGCCGGGCTTGTATGCACGCTCGTTCTTATCCGTACAGCCCTGTGCAGGTTAGTTCCTGTTTCTCACGCGCGCGCAGTCAACTTACTGTTAGGTAATCAGGAGTGGTTTGGCGAGGCTTCTCGAGGAAGCCAAGTCCTTCAAAGTAGGCTCGAGCCTCGTCTGCGGGTCCAAAGTAAACCTGCCTCCCACTGTCGATAACCAAGACCTTGTCGAAGCACTTGTAGATATTCTCAGAGGCCTGGTAAAGCGAAACGAATGTCGTAGTCTTGTAGATGTTGGTGAGTGTGCGTAAGGAGCGTGCGTAGTCGACAGCCGTGGAGGCATCAAGACCACGGGTAGAATTGTCCCATGACATGAGCGAGGCACCAGTGACCATAGTTTCCGCAATCGAGACGCGCTTGCGCTCTCCGCCAGATACACCGCGGACGAATGGGTTACCAACAATGGTGTTCCTGGTGTGCTCGATGTTGAACATCTTAAGCATCATGTCGATGACTTTATCCTTGAAGGCTTGTCGCGACAAACCAGCGGGGCGCTTTCCAGGTACCTTCGTCTCGAGAGCGAAATCCAGTGTCTGGCCAACTGTTAGGGTGGGGTGGTGATTCTCATCTTCCTCGCAGTAGACAGCTTCACCACGGAACCGTTTCTCGAAGAAATCGGACTCAAAAGGACCGTAGAGGACCTTGCCATCGACGTTGGTGTAACCGAAGCGCTGGTTGCTGATAACCTTGAGGAAGGTAGTGCATCCGCTTCCCGGCCGCCCAAGGACCAAACACATCTCGCCTGGCTTCAATACGCCCTTGAAATCCTTCAGGATGTCGAACTCCTTGCCCTTCTTGCCAATGCCCAAGAGGCTCTGTGTAATCTCGAAAACATTGAAGAAGGAAACAAGTGCATCAGGGAAAGTCTACGCGGCTGTCAGCTGTCTTGGCTCGGCACGCGAAGTAAAGTGCTGACTGCTCACCTTGACATAGTTCTTCACACCACCAATACCGCTGACACTCAGACCATCCCACACAACGCCAATGCGCTTGGATTTGATTCCTGCAGCTTCTTCCTCATCGCGGTTGCCGCGCAGTGTCTTCTCGAGATCAAATGGTTCTTCAGAGGAGACGCTTGAACCATCGACACCCTTTTCGATGTCCGTGGTAGTCTGGTGCTTATGACTGCGGTGACTCTGAATACGGCTCATGCGGCGTGAGATCTCGCTCGTTCGCGAAAGCTCCTTGGACAATTGGGCGAAATCGGCCTCGGCACGCTGCACGGCGATCCCGCCCTTGACCTCTTCGCCGCCCTTCTCGTTTACGCACTCGGAATTGCGAGCGGTGTCGTCGTAGACTGAACTTTCATTGTCGTCCTGGATGTGGTGGCGATCTGGGTCAATGGCCTTGTACGTCTTGCCCTCGGTCTCTTCCCGGGCAGTGGAGTGGTTCAGTGGTACATTGGAGTTCTCCATGGTGCTGACGCAGGGTGCACCTTGCCGCTATTACGGAAAGATGGTTGCAGGGGAATGGGCTTCCGTACTGCGGCGCGTCGTCGAGGGTACTAGTATTAAGGAACGTGTAAGGGAAAAAAGACGACAGTGGGAGAAGATGGCAACAGCTTGGGGACTCGGGTTGTTTAAACAATAAAAAATGGGGAGGGATGCCGCGATGGGTCTTATCTCCGCACAAGCTTGCTTCACAGGATTTATGTGGGCCTGCGACGCCTGAAGGAGGCTAAGACGAGATCTTAAGATGTCGTCCTTAGCGGCTCGGCAAACAGCAAGCAAAGTTGCACTTTAACTACTGTCTTTCAGAACCCGCGGCGTGGTGTGGGGCATATCAATTCCTCAGCGGACTGCTTCGGACGGACGCTTGTCCAGCAGAAAAGAAGGAAGGGTGGTAATCTACCCGTCGTGAGCACAGAAACGCGCCGGATGCTGCTGTGCCTAGCACCCGTGCTCTAGCGGCTGTTTGCCGGGGAGGTGCATTTGGCGGTAAACCTCTGGGCAGTGACGTCGAGATCGTCAAGCTTCTTTCGAACGTGAGATAAGCATTCTAATGTCACAAACAGCTGGCGCGAACGGAACACAGCTATCGTCTCACGGCGTATGTTCAACAGCCACAGAACAAAAATGCTCATTTTCTGGAAGGAACGATAGCTCTCCCGCAGGGTGATGTTGGATGTCGAGTATCCACTACAGCCCCACATAACTTTGTCGGAATACGACCTTCTCGAGTCAGTCTTGACTCCACAGCACCAGGAACTCAAGGAGGCCCGATTCAGGTGTCTTCTTTGTGGCGATTCTGGAAAGTGCCAAGTGGGAGCATCATAAGCAAGCTGGACCAACTCGAGACTACAAGAGCTCCAACTTTATCTTTCGCTTTCAACGCCCGAGCGTGCAATCAGGTACGCTCGTTTCATGAGGCCTGAAACTTATTGAAAGTTTGCTCGGCACATCACCCACTCAGCTGAGATTATACGGTACTCCCACCGGCACTTCCACTTCGAGTCGGTCCAAGTGGGACTTTTGCCGCCGTCGATTCGACTCATTCGCACTCATGCCAGTGCGTCTTGTGATGATGATCTCTCAATCCATCGCGAAGGAAGGGCGCACCCTGATGACATTGCTTGTTCCTGACTCGTTCTCTCAGATCACTCGCCCACTTCCCGAACTCAACAGTAAATGCTGAAATCCGTGGGAGCCTTGGCACCGTTGCGTACTGATGAATCTTGAACGAAACTCGCACACTGGGCTACAGTGTCCGTGCACACCAACACCATAACATACGGATTTCCTCAACACTATAACTCAACAACGGCATGGATCTAGAGGCTGCGCTTGAAGCCTGTGACGCAGCAGATGCAGCTGGTGAACTTCTTACTCAGAAATTGCTGATCAAAGCACAGTGTCGTGATCCACCCTGTCGCGGCGGCACCGACGCGTGTGCGCGTCGCGTGAAAAAGGATACTCCTCACAGCGAAAGATCAGCCCACAACAAGAATACGAGCTCTGCAAATACATAGAAGGCCTTTCTAATTAAGGGCTACGACCTACAAGGTAAAATTTTGCCTCTAACATAGCTTATTGCTATATTAGAAATGCCTAGGTTACTTAGTTCCTGCACTATTGCCGCAAGACGCTCACATACAAATAGACCTCTGCTATAGATGCCTGGCATCACAATGATGACAATAGCGAGAAGTACTCACACTATTTCAATCTTCTGCAGTCTAAGATTAACGTACCTCACGGGCGAATGGATCACCAAGCGAGTGGATCACTTTTGCCAAGCCTCTACCAAAATCAACCCTACTTTGGCCTGAAACAACCCACTTCGCCCTGCACAGGGCAAAACAACCTGTAATATTACTTAGAGACCTCTTCTACTTTGTTCTTGCACGTTTGTGCGTTATGCCCAGTCCAATTACACTGTCCACTGCGCCTTTAGGATAGCTTACCCACTTCAGCACGCACCTGCTTCTTTGCCCTCTTACCATCACCACGTGCCCCAAACTCCTTTAGAGCTGTCAATCGCCAGCCCTCCTCAACTAGTAGGGATCCCTCTGCCTTAACTTGCTTTCTTTTCTGCGCTTTTTGTTGTGTAGCTGCCTTATTAGCAGCTTGTGTAAGATTTACTATTATAGTAAGCTTTCCAGGTTTACATTTCGGACTCTGTGGTTCGGGATTCACGCTGCCTTAGCATTGTAACGACTATGCACGAACACGACACGTGGCATAGCGCTTATAGCAGCTAGAGGCAAAGCTAGCTGGCTAGCACTATTATTGTCTATATATATTATACTACGCAACGAATACTTGCTTAAGTATTCTTGTGCTTACCTTTTGGTGTAGGCAGAGAAGTCATGTAGTATTGATTTCGAGGGCAGGGCGCCTACTCTGTTACACTACTTGCTACAGGTTAATAACAAGCTTCTTTGCACTTAAAATAAGGAGCTACAACACAAGCTTAATATTATTAAGAAGCGCCTAACACAGCAGACAACACTAACTACACAAGACAGTGATAACTAGCACAGCGGCGCTGTCTTCTACAGTCCTAGGAAGCTTGCCTGCGACTGCGCGCGCAAAGCTACAGAACTTGATAAAGCTGCACAGCTATAACTCTAAAAATCTCGCGATAGAAAGGCAAAGGCGGCAGCAACAGCTTATAAACAGCAGCAGCAAGAGGAGGCAAAGTTAGCTTAACAGCGTGCTGCTGAGGAGCGTCACAAGGCGAAGAAAGCACAAGCTGAAGTGCTGGCTACTAAACAAGCGCTTAAAAAGTAGCAACACAACGCTCTAAACGCTTAAAAATCTTACAATATACTTAACAAGCGTAAGCGAAAAGTCTTATATAGTGCTGCAAAAAATCTAACAAAGCATTGTTATGTTGTGGCTGCTTAAAGTTGTGTTAACGCTGCACTACTAGCTGCGTCTCCCCCACCCAAAATCACTGCGAGAGGCTGCAACTTGCGGTTACTAGCCAAATATAAATAGCACAATTGAAGCGCAAGGCTCTATATAGCAATACACTAATATTTCCTACAATAACATCTTTTAGGTGTGGCTCTACAGCTTTATTTATCTATTGTCAATATCTCGTTGGGGTGGCTCATTGGCTGAACTGGCTCATCGGGCGCACGGCCACGGTAAATACATGCACACTGTTCGGCACAATGAGCAACCAAAAAAGAAAATACGCCCTTGCAAAATGTCCCACCTAGTCCACCGGGGTGCCCAATAGTGGCTGCATTAGCTTGTAGTACCTCGCAATCCGCGGGCGGACATCGAGAGGGATGTTGGCGAGCTGACTGCCGTGGATCAACCGAGCAGGGGTGCGACACGGCCATGCGCCAGACCGCCGGTGAACGTTGACCAGACTGCAGTACATCATCTCAAACATCACTATACATCATGAAGCTTACAAGTATGCCTTGTCATGTCGCGTACATTTGCACCGCGCTGCCGCCGCCACGGCAGCTTTGAGCGACACCGAACACCAGTTGATCAGTCTCCGATTTTTGCATGAAGTAGTAGTAGCCAACGATTATGCAGAATAAGGCTTCACGATGTTTTGAACCTGACGAAAGCTCCCGAGTCTCACTCGCAAATGCTGACACGGATCCGGAAAGTTACGAAGTCACTGATATATTTTGCCGAACCACGAACCGCAGTTCGCCCAAAGATAGCACTGTACGAGGAACGCGACGCGAAGTCATGTGCGAGCGCGCAAGTGCACCTATACTTAGGCGCGCCTGACGATCGCGCATAAGGCAGACACTCTTACACGTCTTTCAATGGCGTCACCGCGAACGCCCTCGTGTACGTGGCTTCACGTTATGTCTCAATGCGCATCTCGACTCGGATTTGAAGCGAAGGTATGCGAGAACCAGGTCTGCACTAGGCGCATATATCAAGGTCTTGACGGGCGGTATGAAACTCGAGTATTCAAGTCTCATTCCACAGCCGGCATCTTCAACATAACTCCATAACGTCGATTGTTCCTCAACTTACTTCCGGACTTCTTTAACATGTCTTTCACACCAATCCGCTTCGCGCCCTTCCAAGTCTCGGGTGCGCCTTCCTCTTACCAAAGTCAAACCTCCTCGTCCCCACCACAGACATCAGAGCCGTCAACGAGCACCTCCAATACGTCAAGTAGTTCATCGAACACCTCCAGCTCAAACAACACGAGCTCGAGCTCATCAAGCGGACGCTGATGTTCAGCTGCCGACAATATAGTACTGAGATGGCGATATATTGGCAGTGACATGATGGATTAGGCAGTTTTGCACAAGGGATGGCGATTGGCTTTTCTATTCGTTTATGCAGTTACCTACTCTTTGATGGCCCGCGTTCTTCATATCGTTTACCAATTCATTCCCATCGATAAACCCCTCTCTCGCTCGTCGATAGACCCATAAATCTCTCAGTCACAAAAACACTTCCCACCACCCCTCCGCCATCCCACTATCATTCACCTTTGACGCCATAAAACACAGCTCTGCGCTCAGATGTGGTCGAGATTAGCTCCACTAGCTGCCCCCACCAGCTGCCGCACCGTACCGGCCCTTTACTTCGACACTAGCATTCCCGCTTCGTCTCCGTAGATCCGAAATCTCCGGGTCGTCCCTTTAGTTCAGACCGTGTTGAGAAGCAGTTCACGGAGGCACGGACAGCGGTCTGCTCGAATTCGAGGGTGGAGAGGAGCTGAACGGAGAGGGGCGGATCAGGTGTACGAGCGGAAGGACCGGGGGTTCCGCACGACTACTCGACGAGGCTAAAACGCACGTCTCCCCACGAACATATTTGGTTTGTCTGAGATTACATGTGCAGTTTGCCAGCTATAAAAGTATCAAGGTCGCTGTCTGAGACTGCGCGCGTGCGTTCTATAATTAGCTGCTTGGCTCAGATGCTGCGCACCAGCGCATTGCTCGCATCGGGGTATCCATGGCGGTCTCCATCGCGGCTGTGAAGATTGAGAAAACGAATCAGATCAGATTAGTCGCTCCCTCTGAGAACGAAGCTCCAAGAAGACTACGAGCTAAGCCACCCGTACATTTAGCGCTGCAATAGTCTGACATCGCGGCGCAGCAGCCCATTAGAAAGTTCCCTTCACACTCTCGTTTGCAATGGAGGAAACTATTGATGTTTATGTTTGCTTTGTGTGGACTAACTACTGCACCGCAACGATACAAAAACTCCACGTCCACTGCCCATCCGGAGCAACGACACGTCCAACGACGCCCAAAAGACGCCAATGCTTATCGAATCCCCAACGAAGCCAGGCCAAAGCCCAACGCAAAATTATCCAACCCGAGTACCAACCGCGCTCCTTTTTGAGTACGCCAGACACCCCAAACTCCCCTGCTCAGAAAAATCGCCTACAGATAGGCCATCCACAGCGGATCCGTCATGGCCAACTTCTGCGGATGCACCGCAACGCTCACAAGATCGACCATGGTCTGATTCGCGGGCAGGTTCGCGCCGCTCGGCTGGCTGCCGATGCTACTCGCTCTCTTGACCACGAGGTCGGAGTTCTGCTGCACACTATCGCGCAGCACATCCGGCGTGAGCGCAGATATCTTATGTTGACTCGTGAACCAGTGATTCATCTCGTCGCGCATGAAAATACTGAGCTGCATTTCCAGCTCGCCTTCGGGCTCGATGAGACAGCGGGCGACGGTCATGACCGCCGGCGCGAAGATGCCTTCGAGATTGAGGGGCCCCAGCATGACTTGCAGATTGGGCGTGAGGCGGAAGGGCACGGGCTCGCTGTTGTGTAGGATAGGTTTGCCGACTGCCATGCTGGGAATCAGTTCTGAACCCCAGACGCGGCCCGTAGAGCGTGAGATGAGCAGCTTGTGCGGGAAACGCGTGTTCATGTGCATGACGTACGTCATGAAAGTCAGGGCTGCGAGGTGGTAGCTGAAGGTGCGACGGAAGAGCCAGAAGTCGTCGAAGGAGGGGAAGGTTGCGCGGAAGTAGTCCTGGACGACAGTATTGGGCACGTATTTCTCTTGGACTGCGGAGAAAGTTTCGAGGCGGATGCTATTGGCGTGGTCAAGGTTCTTCTAAGCAGATGTTAGTGAGAGTAACGAGTTTGGAATAGTGGTGCGACTTACAGGTTGTAGCGCCCGGAGCTTATCAATGCTGAACAGGATGGGCTCGTCCTTGTTGACTCCGTTCTTCCTGCAGTAATCCTCGTAGATGCCCTGCAGATTCATCACACTCGGATCGTCCTGAATAAGTCGCACACTAGGCGTGATCGGCACCATGAGGGGTAAATGGAACTGCAGATTCCTCCTGCGACTCTCCTTTCGCTTCGACAGGATACCATTGAAGATGCGGAACAGCTGGATGATGCGCTCTTCCCTCCTTGAGCTCCTCGCAGTCGGGAACTGGATAGCGAAAGCATGAGTGCTACCATCGTGACCACGGATCTTGATCCTACGATGGCAAACGCCAACGCCGCGAACAAGCTCAACATCAGAGAGGAAGCGCTCGATGCGCACGAAGTCAGAGTTCTTGTCTCGGTGCAGCAAGTACTGTCCTGGAACCTCGACATCATCGAACTTGAGAAACCGGAACTCACTAAGCTGGTGCGTGTATTGTTCGAGGGGAACGACGATCCTCCTGCGATCGAGGCGCTCCTCAAACCGGTTCCTCCATATGCGCAGCTTCTGGATATACTCGTACATAGTAGGCTTATCCTTAATGAAGTCTGACTCAAACGATTTCCTGATGTGCGCTGGGAGTACGGACTCGGCGAAACGGGTGATGTTGCCCTCGGTAGAAGATGGGAGCTTCGTGTCGCGAGCATAGAGCGTAGGTTGACGTCCGACGTAGCTGAGACCGTCGTTCAACAACGCAACGATCAGTCGGTAAGCGTCCTCATCAGGAGGGCACTTGAAATTCTTGTGGATCTGATCGAGCATTGTCTCCATAGACAGAGCCAGCAGCGGGAATGCCGTCTTGAGGATCGCACTGATCTCCTCGACGTGATCCCAAGGCTTCTTCGGTGCAGGTGGCGTAACCTCAACAGTCGATGCGCCATTGACGGCAGGGCTACCTTGTGCGTTGCCCTCGGTCTTGATGGTGCCGCCCGGTGTGCTTGTCTGAACCGCAGGCTTAGCGTCGCCGTTGGTAGCAGCATTCTGGTTGCCGCTTGAGCCGGGTCGTGCATCAGGCGAGCCTTGCTTGGGTGCCGGGGATGACTGGTTTCCTTGCTGTGTAGCCTTTGCAGCGCGTGCAGCCTTCTCCTTGGCCTCCTTCTGCTCGTGCTGTTTCTTGAGCACGACCATATCCTCGCGCGTCGTCCTGAGATGGCAGTACAACGCCTGCGGGTACGTCTTCGCCAACTTGCCAAGTATGGACCTGGCAATGGGCGCCTCTTGCCGCGAGAGACTATTGAGCAATTGCGGGATGTAAGTGATCCAGTACCACGCCGGTGTGTCGCCCTTGAACTCCTCGAACTTCTCGGCCAATCTGCGTTCCGGATTGTCCAAACTGAGCAGCCAGAGCACACGGCCCAACAACTTCCTGCTCTTCGCATTCTTGAACTGGCTGGCAGCCTCCAGATAGCAACTGAGCGCTGCTTCGGCACGTTCCAGATTCTGCGGCTCCTCCTTGAAAAGCATGTCATTGTAACGTCCCCACTCGGCCCATGCCTTGGGTAGCTTGATGTCGAAGTACAGCGCAGTACCGAACGCCTCGCCTGCCTCGCCCTTCTGACCGAGCTTGGCAAGGAACATACCCTTGAGCGTGTAGAACTCTGCCTTCTGCTGGGGACCAAAATAATTAAGATTGGTATTATTGATCACATCGAGCCCGCTGTTCAGATCCGCGCGGATCTGGTAATGGCACTTGGCCTGTTCGCGCAGCTTGAGGAAAGCCTCTTGAATCTCAATGTTGGGGAGGGTGTAGATTCTACCTAGCTGGTTGATGCAGACTTCTGGCAGGCTGTGCTTCCGTGCGACGTGTGCAAAGCGATTAATAATCCATGCCGTCTCGTGGTAGCCTCGGTACGCAAAGCTGTTGCCGCTAGCATTGTTCTGGTTTGGAGGCAGGAGATTGAGATAGACGCCGTTAATCAACTGGAAGATGTGCTGTCGCCAAGTGACAAGGTCCTGCCATGCGTTGATGTCGTCCCAGAAGTTTGGCAGGCGATCGCGCCAGGTACTAAGAAGCAGCTTGAGCTCTTGAGACTTCATGTCGAGATTGGCCTGTGTTGTCTGAGCCAGGCTCTGGCATATGACACTGGCATCGTGCAGCTCCACCAATTGCTGGAAGTGTTGCAAGAGCGGAATATGTGCCTGCGTAATGCGAGAAGGAAGCTGGTGCCACTTGCGGATGGAGAGCTGGATTGACTCATCGCAGAGCCTGTGGAACTCTGGCGGAGATTCCTGCTTGGCGTGCAATTTGAGCAGCGACATGAAAGTCTGGAAGAAGACGCGTCGGGGTGTTGGCGCGTCGCTGACCGCTTTGATGGTTGTGTCGAGCTGCTCGCGGGTCTCGGCGTTCTGCCAGGCTTCGAAGCTCCTCCACGTGGACTCCAGATACAAATCGTTGAAATTCTCGTGCTTGGCGAAGTCACTGAGAATCTCCCACTGTTGAAGCTTCTGGGCACAAATTACCCAGTGGTCCTCCCAGAGCATATACTCTCCTGTGGAGAATGGCAGCACCGATGTTCGGGCCTTGATCTGCGCTGCTTCGTACATCTGCTGGGCTTTGTCCCATATACCGCACTGTTCGTAACTGAGCGCGGCATTGCTCTCCAGGAACTGACATCTCCTGCGCCAAGTACCGTAAAATAAGTCGTCTTCCTGCAGGCCGCTGTACACTTCCAAAAGAGCATCAAGGTTGCTCTCTCTCAGTTTCTCGACATCCACGACAGGAGAGATGGCCGACTCCTCCATGTACACCGCAGCGGTGTACCAAGCATTGTACGTCTGGGCCAAGTACTTCATGATGTGAGGGGGAAACTTGACCCTTGGCTTTGCGTGTACAATAGCATCGAGCATGGTAGCAACGCAGTTGGGCCGCTTATCGAGCTGCCTGTTGTGGAAGTCCTTGGTGAGTAGCGCAGCCATGCCCTTTTCAAGATCACTCTGGTCGTCCTTTGTCAAAGCCGTCCAAGCTAAGGGGAAGAATGCAACCCAGATATCGTGTGCGAGGTTGTTGTCTGTGTGCTGCAGATGTCCAAGAGGTTCGAAGATATCCTTGACCTTAACATCCCCGAGTTGTGTGACAAAGCGTCGATGGCTACTTACAAGACTCTCGAGGTCATCATCAATCATGACGTCTCCAACCCTGGTGTCTTTGCTGTAGGTATTGTACAAGGTGGAAGGCAGCATGAGCTTGAAGTCCTCTTCGTGCAGCTCCACCGGGCTGTTCATCTCGATTGAACCAAACATGAGGTGAATGACCTGGCTCAGCCAGTATGAGTCGGACAAAGTGTCCCAGTTCTGTGACGCCAGCACATAGCTCAATCGACTAGCTGCTGTGCGACTCAAGCTCTTGTCGAAGATAGCCATATACCGGTTGCGCATCTCCACGTCTTGCGCCCTGGTGCCGATAAGGAAGGCGTGCTCCATCCTGACAGTGAGCTCGCTCCGTGTGATCTTGGGATCCTCGTAGATGCGAATGACCAGGTCCAGGAAGCGAGTGAGCAGCGACGTATCCTGACGGTGTTCGAAGAGCAGCATCTTGCTGAGCACCGCCGTCTTCTCCTTAAGTGTCGGAACCGGCTCGTTAGAGTGGAAGATCCAATCCTCAACCAGATCGAGGACCTTCATACACACCGAGTTAACTTGAGAACGCTCGACCAGTGAAGCAAGGACGCTGAGATATGGCCTCCGGTTCTCACCGAGCTCATTCATTCGAGCTGCAAGAATATCGACAGTCTTCAGAACAAGATCTGTCTGAATCTCGATCTCGCGAGGGTCTGTGGGCGGATTGGCTGCCTCGGGGCGCATGTTTGGTGGCACAGCTTGTCCCGGAGCACCACTGTGGCCGGCGAGGTGATCCTTGGCCATCTTGCCCTGGAAGGCCTTCATGACCTGCGGGATGTGTTGATCGATCTCCTCCGGTCGTCTCTGGCAAAGAGTCCATAAAATGTTGATTGCGCAGATGTAGGACCCGTTTGAAAGCGCTTCTGTCGCAACCGTACCCAGGAAATTGACGAACTCTGTCGATGTCGATTCTTCGGTATTGCCTTCTTCGTCGGTGACGGGCTCCGGCATGACTTCTAGGATGCGCTTCAATGTCGGCTGTAGCTTTATGGTCCCATCTTCGTTCTCATCCACCGCATGAAGGCCGGCCTGAACGTCTGCGTTCTCGGAACGAATAGGCTTGTCCAAGATCTTCTGGAAAACCGGGATGCGTTGCAGCACCCAGTCGTCTGATTTGACGTTGACGATGACCTTGACAATCTGAAGTGTGTTGATCATCCTAGTGTTGAAGACCTCCGCCTTATCATCTTGCTTCATGTCAGCGAGAAGAATCTCCTCAATCTTCTTCGAAAGCATAAAATCGAGATCAAGGTCGTTCCACAGACGAGGCGAGAGTAGATCATGCAGCAATTGAACGGCCTTGCGACAGATCTCAGCAGGCAGGGGCGTGTTTGTTGGTGCGACAGCGAGGTCCTTCAACTTGGGTGAGTTGACAGGGAAGCGCTCGGGCAGATAGGCGATGAACTGGATGAGGTACTTGATGAGTCCCATACGAATCGATGCCTGAGCAACGAACTCCTTTGATTGTGGGCCAGAAGGAACAACAGTTCCATCTGCTTTCCTCTTGGAAGCCGAAGGGGACGATGATGGTCGCTCGACGCCCGCAGCGGTCTCAGTCGCCGTGCGCTCTTCCCAAGTCCTGATCAGACTAATCAGGTTGAGAGCAAGCTTCTTCGCATCAGTCGAAGGATTGGGAGGCTGTGCGATCTTCGAGAGCGCGGTGATGATGATGGGCGAAAGGTGTTCGCGGCCCTCATAGAAGAGATCTGGGTGGCGAACCACGAAGTTGAAGATGCTCATCAGTTGCTGCAGATTCGAGCTTTCCTCAGCTAATATCTTGCGAGGATGCTGAATCCAGAGCGGCATCCTCTCGACACCGCCCATGCGCTTGCGCAGCACGGGTGCCATGAGCTCGAGCGCCTGCATAACCAGACTGCGACCCTCATTCTGATGCGCCTTGAGCAACGATTGGTAGGTGTGTGCAGCGATCTTCTTCGGCGTCTCGTACACAGCGATGAAGAAGGCCACGAGGACATATGCGGCGTATTTGTTGATGATGTCTTCGAGCTTGATGTAGTTCCAGCCAAACTTGATGACGTCCTTTCGGAACTCCTCGATCATGCCAGAGTAGTACTTGAGCAACAGAGTTGTCAGCTGGAGCAGCTCCATTCTCGAGTGATCAACACCAAGCTGGGCTGTCTCTTCTGATGTATCTGTAAGGGATTGCGGCAGCCACAGCCTCTTGTGAATAGTCTCGGTCATACTTTTGTCCATCAACTTCGTCCCTTCAGTCTTCTGGTCGAACAGGCTGTTCCAATTGCGCTTGACATCCATAGCAAAGATAGGGTTGACGATATTGTGGAAGATGAAAGTTTTCGTCTTTTGCGAGGAGCTGCGGGATGTGTAGAGGTCAATACACCTGTTAATGAGGGTTTTCCAGTATTCAACAGATTCGCTGGAGATGATCTGCTTGTAGATGTAATCGAATAGACGCGGCGAGGCCTGCAATTCCTCGGACGTCATCGTATCAATCAACTCGAAGAAAAAGTCCAGGTTGTCGGGCTCGTGCTTGAGGTATGTCGTGAAGATGAACATAATCTGGTCACCAGCCTGCTCTGTCGCCAGCCGGAGCTCGGGGTCGATGAGGTTCTGACGGAGCTTCTTCTCGAGGGACCTGCCCGCCTCGAACAAACCCTTGCGTAGATCGTCGTGTGTCGCGAGCCATTTGCTGGTCTCTTCGAACTGGCTAAGGGCGTACGCAATATGGATGGCGTTGAGCTGAGCCTGGCAAATGTCCTTATCCTCTCCCTCAAACTGGAATGATTGCAGAAAGCCAGGCACATCTTCCGAGACTTGCATTCGCAATGCGCCACTTTCGGGATTCTCGAGCAGCTGTGCAAAAAAGCGTCCCTGTGTCTGATCCTTAAGATTTGGCGCAAAATGTGTCCAGGTGTCGCTCGGGTACATGCAGAGGTATTTGATGAGAGGCTCCCTGAAGGGACTGTAGTGTGTCCTTCTTAGGCTGCTCTCGAGTTCGATGACCTTCTCGATAATTTGCTTGAGGAAGGTGGCAGCTGCCGGAGGAAGCAGATGGAAGATATTGAAGATGCCAGTGACAATCTTCATCTTGGGGTTCTGCTCGATCATCGTGAAGGAGATCTTTTGCAGGCTGTTCTGGTCCGCAATGCTCTTAAGATGGTCCAGAAGACGGGTTCCGATCTCAACCTTGAAGTAATTCGTGAGCAGCTTCAGGAGGCGAGCGAGACCGTCCAAGTTCTCCACCGAGAGCTTCCTAGGATCCTGCAGGTTCACCAATATGGGCCTAAGTCCTGACTGCAACACGTCCTTGGGAAGCTTATTCGTCGCCGAAATGACCCCTGACAGTCCAACGTTTGCAGCTTCGATGACTTCTGGCGACTTCGAGTAGAGGCACTTGAAGAAGACAGCGATGATACGCAGGAACGTTTGGTTCGGCGGGGTTGTGCTGAACTCAGGGAAACTCTGAGCGGTTGATAGAAGGCGAATGCAAGCCACACGTAGGTTCACAATGTGCTCTGCATTGCGCTGCTCGAAAGGTTTGCTGGCAAGACCCTCGTCTTCCGCATCAGCAAGAGCAAGAGATTCCATCAGCAACCTCGTCAGCTCATCGTTGAACTCCAGGATGCCGTTCTTGAGCTTCAGGCAGAAAGTGATGGCGTCGATGTAAGCGATCTGGATGCTGAACGGTAATGCGCGCAGGGGCTTGGTCCAAATGGGTACGATCAATCGATTCTTGACCGGCGCGATGAGCTCATGCACACCAAGGCCCGTAACTTCAGAAAGGACCTGGAACGCTTTCTGCGTTGCCTCGCGGACGTTCCTGTTCATGTGCGACAGGTCACCAACAAGCTGCCCGCAGAGTCTCATGGTGATGTTACCGCCCCCCTCGAACTCCTCCTTTGTCGTAGTCTTGTGGCATTGGCGGATGAGGTCTTCGATGAGTCCCTCAGCTTGGATGCGTGTCTTTGAGTCAAGATCGATCGGCATGTCTTTCATGACGAAATTCAAAGCTCGAACGAGCTCGAAGTGGCGTGCCGTCATCCAAGTTGAATCGAGACCAGACTTCTTGATGATGATCTCGATACCCCGAGTGCCACCAGACTTCATGAACCAGTCGTCTGCATGGCAATTGTGGCAGAACGTACTAGACAGGTCGTTGAAGAAAGGAAACTTGTCGAGCTTATCATTGCTACCGAAGATCGCCATGGCAGCATCTCGCATCGTCAATATCGCCTGCTCGGCTGCGGTGCGCACATCTGGATGTTCGGATGCGAGCGAGTCGCCAATGGCGTCTGCTATCACCTCGCTCGCTACGACGACCGGTCCCTCGCCCAGATGAACTTCGAACGGTTTGCTCTTATGTTTCGCGACGGCCAGATGACTTCCGAATTCCAACAGTGTGAAGTGCTTTGCAAGATGCGTGACCAGTGGCTCGGCGTCAGCCTTGAGCTCTGGAACCGACACAGCGAAGATGCAGGCTTTCAGTAGCTTCTTCAGTGTTTCTTGTTCGACGGTCTTCTTCGATATCGATTTTCCCCGATCTGGAGCGGCCAGCACATCAGCTCCGACGTCGAGCTTATTGCTGCAAAGATCATTCGCCTGGAGCCTAACAAGTTGCGCAAAGTCGTCCGGTAAGCTGTCGAACCCGATCATTAGCTTGGCATGAGCGGTGATGAGCCTGAACGCCTGCTGCTTGTGGAAATTATCCGACTTCTTCGTTGCCGGTGTCTTGGGGACTTCGTGAAGCTTGGCAATAGCGGCTTCAATGCCGATGACGGCCGGGAAGGCGCGATCCTTGGTGGACCCAATGAGTCGGATGTCAATGGATGACTGATCGTCAGAGTACGGCTGGTAATTGAGCTCTGGGGGGCCAGTGATGAATTTCCGATTCCGCCCTCCGAGCTTACCCAGAATGCGCATTGTAGTGTGTGCGTGGAAATGGCTGTAGGGATTGGGCTTCAGATGCTCCCACAACGCAGCCATGAGTTCGTCGATGACTGGTGCCATGATGGGATCCAAATAGTCCGCGGTGAGGTTGTCAACGCAGAGCTCCAGTGTACGGAGGCCCTGTCCGACCAGGTCTGATCCTGCGCGAAGAGCTACGACGAGTGGTCTCATCAGGTAGCTCAAGTGCGGCAGAAGGTTACTCAGTCGCGCCGGTACTGTAAGCGACAACTCAACAAACAAGTCACGCTCAGCAGGCTTGCGAGCTGTGATCAGAAGATTGTTCAGAACGTCTAGCAGCATTTCCAGCAAGGGGAGAATCTCCTTGTACAGGTGCTCGAATCTACCACCACCTATACTTCGGAACAACGATCTGAGCAGCAAAAAGTAGTTCATGGGCTCTTCGGCAGTGGTCGACAGCTGAATAGACTTCGTGATGATCTTGCTGACGTGCGGTAACAGGACTTGCTCGTTCTGTTGCGAGAAGAGCGTGACTGCCATGAAAGAGAGCTTGAACAGTCGCAGCAAGATGGATGACTTCTTGACATCTGCCGTGCCGACTTCCTCTATCCGGTCCATGAGGAATTGAAGTAGCATGCCGGAGAAGCTGGGCGACGTTGCTTCGGAAGCGAGCAAAAACTGTGGAACGTGGAGTAACGCCGGGTGGTCGAACATCATATCGTACAAATGGGGTATCTCGGATGAAAACACTTCGTGGAAAGTCGCAGGATCGATGTGATGGAAGACGGTCGCAAATGTTTCAAGCAGTTCCTTCTCCTCCTTGCCGCTGGACATCATGTGTTGATTGCCCATAAGGTCGCCAGGCGATAACCCTTGGGTCTCTGCGGACTTGTCAGTACCATAGTAGCGGAAGACCTTGGCACCTTCGCGGAAAAGCTTGATCAGGACTTCGACCTCTTCAGCGTTGTATCCGAAGGACACCTCATGCCAGTTGGCCGATGCATTGGCAGCATCGATTTCCTCCTTGATCTTTGCCGGATTGCAGGCGCGTAGCTGGTAGAAAAGGTTCTTCAGGCCGTGCAGCAGGTTCTTGAACAAGAACTTATTGTCGGCAATCGGGTCCGAGCTGCGGTCTCGAGGATTCGATGTCTTGATAGGCGTAGCGTTGAAGATGTCGATCTCGTCCCAGTCCGGTGGCTGTTCCTGCACGGCCATGTGGTTCTCATCGGAGGCATCGATCGAAGGCTGGCTGTACTGCGCTGACAGCTTGACTGCGTTGTGGTACTGGCGGTTCATCGCCGCGAACTTGTCTCCAATAGCGTTGAGGATCATGATCAGAAAGTATCGGGCATCCTCTTTCGGTTCCAGCTTTGCGATGCACTCAGCCATATTCAAGAGCAACTTGGCGCTCATGGTCTGGAAGCTTGTGCCTGGGAAGCTGTCGTGCAGGTTTTTGGTGTATACTTCGACTGTGCGCCTGATCTGTTCCTTCGATAGTGAGTCTCGCAGGTGGTGTATGAGATCTGCGAGCATGCTGTACGCGAGCGGTCGCATCGTTTCGTACACGGTAAGGCCATCGCCAATCAAAGTCCGCTCATCCAGTAGCTCGTCGATCTTCTTGAGGAAGATCTTGCGAAAGTTGAAGTTGATAATGTGCCTAATCGCCACTAGCAGCTCCTTGCGCGCGCCAGACTTCTCCCGCGGACAATCTTTCAGCAGTCGCACGACGATGTCCGGCAGAGTTGGCAGGAAGTCGTTGAGCTGGTTTGCATACACCCTTAGTAAGTAGGCCAAGAAGCTCATGGTCTTCACTTGTGCTGTGATAAAGTCGCCGAATGCTGCGCGATTGCGAATGTCCTTGCTAACGCCTGTGAAGATCTTGCCCTGAGCCTTTGCCTCCTCGTGCGCCTTCTCTTGCGGCTTGGCTTGCAGCAAAAGCACATCCTTGATCAGCGGGACAAACAGCTTGACGTTCTTATTCACGCAGTTCCTATATGCTTGGAAGAGCGACACCACTATGATCGGGCACTCGGCCAGCACCTTGAAAGACTGCATGCCCTTCAGCAGCATGCGCGTCTGCTGCGCCTCCTGCCCAAGATCGCCGGCAGAGCCAGATGTGAGGACGGTCGCGGGCGAGTTCGATCGCGGCGACTGCGAGTACTGATGGTTGCTCGGTGTAGAGGGCACGCCTTGCGAGGCTGGCGCAGGCGTTGCGTTGTCGAACGTGTCGTGTACTGCCTGCTCCATCGTCTGGAACATTTCTTGGATGAGATCCAGGAAAGGCTGCACGCGGTCATGCAGCGCTTTTGTCTGGTGTCGCTGGAAATCCATAATGGTCTTCATGCACAGCACCGCATTGTCCTCGTTCTCGAGCTTCACAAGGCTCATGAGCTTGTCTACGATCTTCGCTGCGTGGGGCTCGACCGCATCGCCGGGGTTCATGGGGAGTCGGTGGAGGATCTCGAGCACGCAGTTCCGTATCCGCTGTCCAATGATTAGAGTGTCATCATCGTCACCACGAGGTGCGCACTCACCTGTTCCGGGGATGTGGATATGAAGACCGGGTTGCCGTCGAGGATCTTCAAGAACGCTGGGACCAGAGCATTCATAAACTGCGCATACTGCGCGCCCTGGCAGTAGTTCTCAATGTTGTCCCGGATGTCGACCACGAGCTTGTCCTTCGCCCGGATGTCTGCGCCATGTCAGCCTCTCCACTCTTCTGCCGCAGCTACACCTTCTGATTCCCCCAACACGCGCCTTGTCAGAAATTGCCGTACCGGAGCTTGGGTCGTCGAGCTTCGAGGCCATTGCCTCAAAGTTGTGCGTCGCCATGGCGAAGGTGTGTGCAGCGTGCAGCTGCTCGTCCCGCTCCGAAGAGCCCTCCAGCAAGGCGGCGTCGCCTGTTCTCGTCCAGCTACTTCGTGAAGGAAAGCTCGTCTATGAGGGCTGCATTGGTCGGCGGGCTGGGTGTGGTTTGCGCCTGGATTGCTGTACTTGACTGCGGGCAAGTGTCGGGGATAATTTATGTTGATATCGAATTAAAAGACGCTGGCGTCTTGGCGGATCATTATATTCGTGAACGGGTAAGGAGAGACC
The DNA here is from genome assembly GCF_010094145.1 of Didymella exigua CBS 183.55. Taxonomy (NCBI): domain Eukaryota; kingdom Fungi; phylum Ascomycota; class Dothideomycetes; order Pleosporales; family Didymellaceae; genus Didymella; species Didymella exigua. The sequence goes on from NW_022984788.1 coordinate 362,156, forward strand.
GTGGGTGGGTGGTGGACGCGTCCCGCGTGGTGTGTCGTGTGAATCGCGAACTGGAGCTCGAACGCTGAGAACGCTGAGAACGCTTCGCAGACAGCAGCGGGCTTCGCAGTGACCCTGTAGAGTTAGCGCATAGTTCTGATTGGTCAACGGAAGCGCGTGCATGGCGCTTTGCCCTTCTTGTCCGTCAGACCCACTCCGCAGCTTCTCATTGCTTCGTCGCTCTTCGAATGAACTTCGAGATATCTGGAGGCCTTCTAAAGTAGAATGCTTATGGAGCTGATGGTCACGGTAATTACACAGAATACTACTAAAGTCGCGGTACGGCCGACATTTAGCTATGCCTGGGTATGCTTGCCTCAATATCATGCAGTCATCTGGATGCTAGGAGCAAAGGCATCGATGGACCATGCATAGACGATTACTTACGTGTCATATTGCAGGATTAATCGCCTCTGTTGTGCTGTGTGGTTGCGGTGCTAGATACTGCGTGTCAACGTGGCTCTGTCAAGGTTGCAGCAAAATCAATGGCAGATTGTACGTGATTTTTCGCGACTTTCAAGCAGTCAACTAACTCGTTCGAAAATCCATCAACGCCACCACAATATCACTGCATGACCGGGAATCACAAGAACAGTTTGAGAATATGTGGCTAATTATGCATTATACCTCATCACTCTACTGTACATAACACACAGACCAAGGTCCGTACAGCAAACCCATATCAACACCGCCCAGTATGACCGTCGTGACGCCAACAGCTGTAGTCGTACAGGCATGCAACTGAAGTTGCGACTTTTCGTAACAGTGGGTGCCGACGAAGGAGCAACCCCACACCGTAACAATTACAATGAGATACGAAACGGCAGCCGTCCAGACTGCATCGTGCCAATGAATGAAAAAAGAAGCGCGGCTTGTGCAACGTGCAGTGCCGCCATCGCATGCATGCGGCCGCGATATGCTGAGACCGTGGAGGCGCTCGAACACATCTGCAGCTGCCGGCTGTCTTGGGTTGTCTAAGACCGCTCATTTCGGCTTGTTATTCTGCTGTATGGGCTAAAGAGACCGACTCGCTTAGGCCTTGCGGCTCCTGGTAGTGCGGCCGTTGGGTGTTCCGCTGGGCGAAGCACCTGTAGCAACACCGTTAGACGAGAAGACGGGGCGAGAGGTTGAGAGGCGCCTGCGGGCTTCACCAACGGTTGGTACCTTCTCATCCTTCATCTCGATCAACGCGCTGGTGGCCCTGCGGCGGCCCTTAGGCGCCGGCTTCTTGTATGTAGCGAGGTAGAAACCGATGAAGAGGAAGAGGTACGAGGTGATGATGATCATTCCGGAGATGGCAGCGAACTCCTCGCCGGCGCACTTGCCCATGTTGGGCAGCTCGGGTGCATAGGTGCTGGTGAAGTAGGTCCACGATGCGAAGTAGATGAAGCCTGGGAACATTTAGTGACTGGTTTCTGAGAGGAGCTGAGAAGGAGCTGCATACCGAGATCGAGAACGAACTGGGTGATCTGGCCAACTGTGATGTACTTCTTCCACCAAATGCGGATGCCACGCGCGCTCTGGAAGTAGTACCAGTACATGACAACGTGAACAGCCAAGTTCAGGGTGATGACAGGCCAGGAAACGGGGGTGTGGCCAATGAGCTGGGTGTAGCAGAGCATAGCGGTCGCGCCATGGTGGTAAGTGTGGAGGAAGGCTGTCGTCATTAGCTATTGCGCATCCAGAGTTGCCAGACCGTCGTACTCAGGGGCTTCTTCTTGAGGAACAGGAAGCAAGTGTCGATCAGCTCAACGAACTTGGTGAGGTAGTTCAACTACGCAGATTAGCTTTGTCCCTGCAGTTTCTGGTGCTTTCACATACGTAGTACAAAATGACCAGCTTGTCGGTCCAGCCACCTTTGTGATCGCAGATAGCGAAGAAGAGACCGTGACGGGCGACCGTGGGGATCAGCTGCTCAGCGAAGAGCGCCAGGAGTATGCCGCTGATGGCGGTGAGGTAGAAGTTGTGGACCTTGAACAGGAAGTTGAGCTTGAACGGCTCGCGTCCGCGCATCAGCTCACGACCGCCGAAGATGACAATGTAGTATGTGACAAGGAAAGTCGCGCAGGTCTTGAATGTCGAGAGCGGGGTTTCGCCCTGGACGAAGCGGAAGTCCTGCGGCTTGTAGCCAGCAATGGGCTCAAAAGCCTTCTCGAAGATAGGCCAGAGCTTGACACCGAAGGGGCGGTCCAGCGTAGGAACGCCAACCTCAAGCCAGTCGACACCCATTGTGGGTCGTGTGCTGGAATCGATGCCGGTGAACGAGGTCTATGTGCTCCGCGCTGTGTATGCGGAGTGATACGCTGAGGGCTGCTCTTGTAAACAAGCAGGCGCGTGTTGAAGAAGGCAGCGAGTAGAGCCAAAGGAAGGACGAGGAAGTGTGTGAAGAAGACACGAGCACCACGACAGTACAAGAAAGAAGTGGTTCAACGAGGCTTTTGTTGGTCAAGCGCCAATGTTTTTCGCAACCAGCCAAAAGGAGGTCGGAGATTGAACGTCCACACACCTCCGCGCTTTCCGAACGCGCGCCGCTACGCAGGGAGCCGTACAGATTACGACTGGCTGGCTGGCCGAGGCATTTCCTTGTTTCTAATTGGTCATGTGCGGCTCAGTTGCTCTCGTCCTAGCAGACGTGTAGTAATGCTTGCAGGAAGTGCTGACTCAGCGCTGGTGAAGCTGCATGCGGCTGCCACTTCACTTGCATGTCTTCAAGCGCAGCGTCAGAAAATGTCCCAAGGTTTCAGAAGCATGACGTACGTGCCAACAATACACTCTGAACAGCTGCATGTGAAAACTAGACATGTGCACCCCTTCAAACTGCCGTTCTCGCTCGATGAGGAAGTCGCGCTCGGAAACCTTGGCGACCGAGAAGACGCCTGACAGTATGTGGAACGCAACGTCAAATGAAAGTCGTGATTCAATGTCTATTACATTTGGGATTGCATCGCTGTCTGCCTAACTTTTTGAAGCATCTACGAACGCCGGTACCAAGTGAACAACCGTACAAGATCCCGCCCGCTTTGACCAGACGCAACCTCCAGCAGTCGCACCGACACCGACAGGGACCGTGACCGAGATGCCCAAGTCAAGAAGTAGAAGAGTTGAAAAGAAAATAATATATTGCTCGCCATGACGCTAATTCGAGACGACTTTCGTGACAGCCTTGCCAGCTTTTTCGCCAGATTTTGTACGGACGAGAGGCGCCCCTCCGTTGCGCGACGATGTTGTGCTACCGCTAGACGTGCTGTTGCTGCGGGCTCGACCAACCGATGCCCGCCGTCCAGTTGTATGAGCGTGATGGCCGCCATGAGCGACATGATGCCGGCGCTGCAACGAGCAAGCACGAACGTCAGATCCACCTGAACCGAAAATACAAGTCTTGAACAAAACAAAACGGCCTAGACATCTAGGGATAGAATTAAGAGTACATCGATTCGGCCGTAGAAAATGCTCATCCTGAGTTCTAAGGACTTAAGAATCAACGTACCGAAGTCTGACTGCTCTGTCGCTCGTACTCCTTCGGCCGCCTCTCTCGTGCAACTCCGTCGTCCTGCAGCCGTAGGTTCTCCAATCGTCCCTGGCTGAGAGGATCCGAGTCGTGTGGCGGCGCTGTCCCGTTTTGGCGTGCTTCGGCGAGCTGAGCGAGCTTGTCCCAGCGGTCTTGTCGGCTCTGTTTTCTTTGACCTGCGTTGTTCTGGGACTCGGCATAGTCATGTGAGCAGTCATCGAATAGCTGAGGATTGACTTCCATGAACAGCTTCATAGCGTTGTACACCATGCCATGGATGGTCCTGTCACAGTGTCAGTGGCTTCACGCGCAAATCTGGGAGACAGCATACCTATTCCAGTGGCCCTTTGAGTTTTCGTACAACGGTGCGAACATGATTGGTAAAATGACCTCAACATTGTCGCTAACGAGGTTGCAAAAGTACTCGTTGTTCCAGAAGTAGAGCGCGCGTTCAGCGACCTGCACGAAAAGTTAGTCGTGGCCGAAGAGTCTAATCAAGGGCGAACGAACCTGAAAATGAGGACTGGCCACCGATTTTGCCAGTTGGTTGAACAGGGGCTCCTGGACCTTGGCGAATTCGGCCGGGTCCATGACTTCGAAGATGTCTTCCACCTCGTTCAAGAACATGACCTCTTTGGTGCTGTTTACCTTGGGCCAGTAGCGAAGGAGACCCAAAACGACCTCTTCTGTGAGAGCGGCATCCTTCTCGAGGAACTGTACAATACAGTACGCCAGCTGTGGGTGGTACATGCTCAAGCTCTTGACCTTGTGCAGGGGTATCAGCACCCTGGTCAGGAAAAGCTTGTGCTCCTCCTTCAGTGGGAGAGCAAAGCCATTGATGATGGACCCGAGAATCTCAAGCAGTTCTGCGATGCCGTTGAACCTCTCTGTCTCATAAATGAATTGGAAGAAGACGTTGTTGATGGAGCGGCGAATGTATGAGCGGAGGTTGAGGAACTTTCCGTATATGCGGTGGAGCGTGGTTTTCAAGAAGTCGCGCTCTCTCGGGTCTTCAGAGTCGAACAGCTCAAGAAGCTATCACACATTAGCTTGATCTCGTGTATGGACCGTCAAAGCGCCACTCACGTTCAGCACAAAGCTGTGGTCTATATAGGCTTTGGCGATGTTTGTGTTGAAGTCTTGGCTTTCGATGAAGCGGAGGAAGAACTCGTAGACGACCTGGATGTGCGGCCATGCTACTTCCAGCACCGGCTCGTCCTCCTCGGGGTCGAATGCCTCTCCTTGAGGGTTCATTGGCGGAGGGATAGGACGGAACAGGTTCTTTGCGAACATTTGGACGACGAGCGGGTACATCTTCTCTGTGATGACTTGTCGGTTGTTGGCGACGTAGTCGAGCAGTTCGTGCAGCGCCAAGCGCTTGATTTCCTTTGACTTCATGTCTCCGCTCGCGTCGTTGAAGTCGAAGATGATGTTGCACTGGTCGATCTTCTGCACGAACAGCTCCTCTCTCTTGTTCGGTGGTACTTCGTGGAAGCCTGGCAGCTTCTCGAGTTCGCGCTGGCGCTGGTCTGAGATGTCGAATCGGGACGAGTGCTGGCGCTTTGGTGTTCTGATGCCTTCGATATTGTCTTTGGGCGTGGCTTGGAGGCGGTCGAACACGTTCGACTTCTGGCCAGCCTTGGGAGGAGCGAGGTCGCCGGGCATCGTCTCAGCCGTGCCGGGAGGAGGAACATGCTGCAACACCAGGGTCAGTGTGCGCAACGCGTACGAAAGAGGGACGACTTACCGGAGCGCTGGGGCTGATGGTGACGTTGGGCACCAAGGGCTGTCCCATTCTGTGGGGTGTGGCTGCTGGCGCCGCGCCGCCTGTCATGCCTCCAGGCCCACCAAACATTGCGCCGGCTGATGCGCCGGGCGCGCCCTGCTGGCCGGGCTGCAGAGAGCCGCTGCTGGGCTGGGCGTCGGCGGAGGGCACGTTCTTGCGGGCGTCGGCGAGCTGCGTCTGGGACGAGGACGGCGTGACATTGGCGGGCGAGCTCGTGCCCTGCGAGGGCGATGCGGTACCGGAGGTCGAGTCTTTCTTCTTAGATGACTTGTTACCGTCCTTCGCTCTCGAGAGCTGTTCATGCTAACCATGTTAGCTTCTGCGCCCTTGGCCGCGGAGGTGGGGCGCGAGGGGACGCAGGAGACGCAGCAACCAAGTGCAGGTGGGGACTTACAACCCTTTGCCTAAAGCCCTTCATGACTGCTGCGGCCTGCGCGAGGGCAGCTCGTCAAGCGGTGCGGGAGTGGTGCGGCGTCGGAGGTGCGTGCGCAATGGGGAGGCCCGCGAGGCGTCCGGTGTGCAGTCGCAACCCAGGAGCGCCAATGCAGCGGTGCGGGAGAAAGACACGTGATGTACGGGTGATGTCGCAGGCGGAGGTGTGCGTAGGGCTCAGGCCGGCATGGAGAGCGGACGCGTGTCGGGCAGATCGTCGCGGGTGGTGGTCTTCAGGATGGCCCGCGGCCGTCGGCGTCGAAGAGAGCGCGCAGAAGAGGGGGCGAGCTGCTCGTGCACAGGCGACGACACGCTGACGGGCAGTGGAGACGACGACGTCGGGAGGGCAGATGGGCGCGCTACGAGGGGGCCGACAGGATGAATGCGTGTAGAACGTCCAGAGGCCAACTCAGCGGGCTCCAGCGTGATGTTGCGTGGTGGAGCCCCCAGCAGATGCCGTTCGTTCGTACATGTTGTTAGCGCGAAGCACGCTCCCCGCCCAATCTCAAGAGCGGCAGCATCGCCGTCTCGCAACCTCAGACGCTGCGCGCCCATGTCGCCAGTGAGGACCATGCAACGACAGTGCAGCGTTCTGAGGAGCGTGAGACTACTGCTGCACAGCTGCACGCCTTGCTATCGCTGCATGCACAATCGCTCGATCAATCGGTCGCAGCTGTAGACCCTTTTTATCGAGGGGGCAGTTCGCTCGTGGCGCACATATCTTCAAGCTCACGCCCACCATGAACAACAACACCCGTGACATGCGCTCTGCAAGTGCCGGCACTGAGCCTGCGCCGTGGCTGCCCATCCCTTCTCGCGCCATTTCGGCCATCGAGCACCCATGTATCATCAAAAACGTTGACAAGGGCATTACCTCATTGGGCGGGTCAGTCAAACTGAGCAAGGTCAGAGGACGAGCTGCAGGTCCACACTTGGTGGCTAACACGCATTGCAGGGTCTGAGATCCAGGCTGGAGACAGCCACCAACGACGAGGGCGATGACGAGCTGAAGAAGCTGGTTTCTGTGTCACTGCGGCCAAACGACCCTTTTGCCAAGCGTTTGTTGTCAACGCCGGTAACGACCAGCAACCTGCTACTCAAAGTGACTGTACCCAAACGGACTGGCAGAAAGAGAAAGCGTGGCACTGCTGGTCCGTTTCTGGCTGAAGACGAGCTTGAGGGAGCGAGCAATGCCACCAATGCAGGCCGAACGAACAACAACTATGTCGAAGCTGCAGACATCTACCGGGCTTTGCAAGACAATGTATCCAAGTACAAGTTTGTATTCGCTGGGATCGTCGAGGAAACACATCGTTTTCGAGGTAAGCAGTTGAGGGGGTCTGGACCGGGGAACAGCTACTGACTCGATAAGCCATGCCGGACTTGCAGTACGCTGCGTCTCAGAACGATGTAATGGTGGGTCTCCGAGACCATGTCTTGTCCGCACGCTGTGAGTGAAGCCCGAGCCTTGAGCCCGACTTTGATTAATCTTGACGAAGATGCCGACTTGCAGAAGTATAACATCAACACGGCCGCTGGTGCAGATCTGACAAAGAGCGTTGGTCCCTCAGCAGAATTTCTGCAGATGCCCATCGCATTCAACTACAAGTAAGGCAGTGCCACCCGTCATTGAGCCCTTACTAATTGCGTCAAAGGTTCCAGCAAAATGCTTACGTCAAGTACACTGATCAAGGCGAGATCAATCTGCAGAAGCGCTTCCAGTATAACAGCTACATCATTCTTCGGCCTACCGACGATGCTGTCCCGACTCAGCCAAAACCAACCCTGCAGCCAGAGTTGTCTCTGACACCATATCTACAGACTCTGGTGGCGCAGATTAGAGAACTGCTGAAGGAGAGACCTATCATCACACGGCACATGCTCTACAACAAGCTCGGCTGGGACAAGCGTACACGACTACGACAGGCTGCAGTGTACTGTGGGTACTTCTTCGAGAGCGGCCCGTGGCGAGAAGCACTCATCGCTTGGGGGGTGGATCCGCGTACAGATCCTCAGTACCGAAAGTACCAGACTGTGTCCTTCATGTCATACAAGAAACGAGGGACTGCTAGGCATCACGACGCTTTCGACAAGCACGTTCAAGAGCTGAGCCGCATGACTGCGGAGCAGCTCGAGCATCAGCACACGTTCGACGGTATTCACGCCTCGGATACTGGTAACACGTTTCAGTTCTGCGATATCACTGACCCTTTGCTCGCCAAGATTCTAGCGACAGAGAACATTCGAACAACGTGCGCTCCAACCTTCCAGGGATGGTACCATGTAGGTACATGGGCCAAAGTGACGGTCATCTTGAAAGACAAGATGAACACAATCATAAGCGGCGAAGCACCGAATAACACGTTGTACGACCGCGTCTGTCAATGGCCAGAGATCTGGGACGATAAAGAAGTCTTCGCTGCCTATCGAGACGAAGTCAACGACCGTGAGATACACGAAGCAAAGCGGCGAGAACACGAGATCATGCATAATGTCCGTGTCGCTGCAAGAAACCCTCGATACGCGTTCGAGCACATGGAGAGGAAGGATGTTTCAGCGAGCAATGTGAGCGAAGGTGCCGGAGCAGAGCTCGCTGAGGAAGCGGAGATCCCTGAGGACTTGACGGAGTACCCAGACGATCCAGACATGGCAGAGGCGACTTCCAATGAGGTTGTTGCGACTGTTGAGAGCAGCGGGGATGACGAGGATGACGAGGACGACGAGGATGACGAGGATGACGACGAGGATGAGGGAGAAGAAGACGACGATATAGAAGACGAGCCGGCTGGGGACGCAGATGGTGTGTGGGAAGAGGATGACGGTGACGACAATGCTGCTGTCATGTCCGCACGAGCAGTGTCAGAGGGCCCGACGCCGTTTGGAGGCTTGTACAATATCTAGCGCTCTGAGCAAAAGTCAGGCTTCACAGTGTTCGAAGGCCAGAATGAGCTCTCAAACGAGCTGGAGTTTTACCGTCCAATTTGCAGAAATAGCAAAAGTCCAAATTCAAGATGTCCTTTGATATGATGATGGCAAGATTGGTGGTTGCTTGCGTCTGACGCTTTGGCCGGTTTGCCAAGAATCAGGCCATGGCCGGCAGGTGTGAAATCTGGAGATAGACTTGACGCATCAGCAGAACGACCTCCGACCCACCACCGACCACATCACCGTACGGCTACGCCCCCCAATTCCTCCTACACGCATTTTTCGAGCCCGGCTCAGGCTAATTGAGACACAAGATGTCCTTCGTTCGCGCATCCTCGAAGATCAGCCGTGCGGCCGTTCGTGCCCCGGTCTACCGCCCGACCCCCGTCGCCTGGAACGCCCAGCGCGCCTTCTCCCAGTCCGCCGTCAGGTGCAGCGACGCGCACGCTGAGGAGACGTTCGAGGAGTTCACCGCCAGGTATGACGCATCCGTGGAGGGGCTGCGCGCTCGGACAGGGGAGGGAGCTGTCCGGGCACAGACGGCAGCCATTGAGCTCCAGGGAGCTTGCGAGAAGCTGTATCGCTGACGGGTGTGTCTTCGGAACAGGTACGAGAAGGAGTTTGAGAAGGTCAACGATGTTTTCGAGCTTCAGGTATGTCTGCCAAGCACAACATCACGGCCCCCACCGGCATCACCCGAGCCGCTCGGGTGCGCTCGTTGGGAGCCCTACGCAAGGGCAGAGACCTGACAATTGCGCAGCGAAACCTGAACAACTGCTTCGCCTACGATCTCGTCCCCTCGCCCTCCGTCATCACCGCCGCTCTCCGCGCTGCCAGGCGTGTCAACGACTTCCCCTCGGCCGTCCGAGTTTTCGAGGGTACGTGAACCGTCCCATACGTGTCCGTCTAGCGCTGGAGCCTTTCACGCGGTCCCGCGAATGCGCATACACCAAATGGCGTGATCAGTGGATTCGCGAACGCCCATTCAGCCGCGTTTGATTACTAACAAACTCGATAGGTGTCAAGTTCAAGGTTGAGAACAAGAACCAGTACGAAGAGTACCTCCAGGAGCTCGAGCCTATCCGCGAGGAACTCGGCATCCCCCTCAAGGAGGCCATGTACCCCGATGAGAAGTAGAGAGTCACACTCCCATGTCCGCAATACCTGAACTCTCCCGCCGACCCAATATCTCAACGAGCCTGCAAGCGCCCTCATGTAAATGCCAATATGATCGATTTCCTATCTAGACGGACAGAACGGGAGGGCAGGATGCTGTATCACTATGTGATGTTTTCCTTATCGCGAATTGGACTAAAGCTCGCTTGGAGCGTAGAGTAGAGGCAGGCGAGCTGAGCGGTATCTCGCTGCAGTAACTGTACAGATTTTCTTGATTCAAAGCTCTCGCCAACATACGAGTGATGCACTGTCTCGACGCCAGGATTGACTGCGACAGCTTTGCAAGAACGTCCTGATCTCAAAGGCTCTACAAGCAAGCAGACTCCAACGATCGAAGAGTCGGACATCGAACGCCTCAAACGAAGTCAGCTGGCAACTTTATTTGGGATGTAGGGCCTCCAGCAGACGCTCAGTGACAGCGACGTTCACCGGGATTATTAACTGACCAACCGCCATCACACTAGCAGTACGCAGTTTTACCTTCAGCCAGACTCGCCCTGCAACGCTTCAAGGCTTGGAAAAAGATGTCGCCCAATCCACTAACCATCTTTTCAACAGCTCAACTCGTCCTCGTACCATGCGATCCCTCAACGTCCTTTGACTACGTTATCGTGGGCGGTGGACCCGCCGGTCTCGTCCCAGCCGAACGCCTCTCCGCAACCCCACCAACGACCGTCGCAGCCAGCGAAGCTGGAGTCTTGGCGTTCATCAATCAAGGCGAGTTTCAACGGAGTTCGCACCCGGTGAGCAGGTGTGCGATGCAGAATAAGGAGGCGCAGCGTTGTGGATCGAGACGGGGAATATGAGGGTGGGGATGTAAACGCACCGCCTTCTGCATACCTGTCGCAATGAGAAATGGCGTTCGCGCCTGCATTATGTGGCTAGGCTGAAACTCAGCGCTGAGCTTCCAGAAGCCGTCTACGTGCGAAGGCGCAACACGTTCTATTCCACTCATGAAATGAACCGGAAGCCACGGGTGCCGACCGAGACCAGCGTCAAGCTTTCTATCTACTCTGATAGGTTCTCGGGCTCGCATGAACCATGGCAGCAACTGGCATCGATCGATAGCTGCACGCACCCTTGCGCTTCCCTACATCGATCAGATTGCTCCAGCTATGACCCAGCCACCATTGGTATGATCGTGGCGACCCAGTATCTGCGATGCCGCATCACCGAATGCGAGAACCTTGTGAACATACGCTATGAAGCCCCGTCTTATGCATAGGGTGAGGCCGAACCTAAAGGCGTCATACTCGTCTACGATGCGACCACATATGTCGAGCAGCATATTGCCATCAGACGGGACTTGTAAGATTGTTTGCGCACGTCTGCTACTCCTCACATCCTCTGGATTGATGCGCTGTGTATCAACCAGGAGGACCTCGAGGAAAAGATGCATCAAGTGGCACGTATGGGACGAATCTGTCGTCAGGCAGCTGACGTAGATGTCTGGTTGGGTGAAGATACTGCGCTTATGCTGTTTAGCACCCGATTCCTCCAAGCGACCATTTCTGTGAGCATGGGTTGTTCCATAGACGGGTTCCACCGAGTCAACGACATTCGTGCTTGAATAGACTCCTGCCCATTGGACCTGGGCGGGCAAAAGCCTTTTCACGCAAATTGTTTGTGCGCTTAAGAGACTTAGGTCCTGATGTCCGAGTTGCCTGACGTGGACACAGTCGAAGATGTTAGTGCCATGCTGGTGCGGACGATGCAATGTAGGCTCAGGCGGTCTGGCGACTTCGGCTACAATAGATAGTACAGTGCCCTTGAGATCCCAACAGAACTCGCCTGCGCAGCCAAAATTGAGGAGTGTGCAGTCGTGCACTTTGTCAACCAGTATAGAGCGGAGTTTTAAAAGGCGCTAAGCGAATTGCTGAGCGGGACGTATCTGCAATGGGAAGAAGATGAGGATGACGAGACGATACCTGAGGATCTTGGCTATTGAGACTGAGACCGTGCAAGATCAGGCCGACCGGGGCTTGGTGTATCTCATACCTCAGTAGTACCTAAAACCTGAGACCGTTCCAGCTCCGCGGTAGCAGTACTACGATTCTCAGAAGATCGCCTGACCCCTGTTCAGTTGCTGCAAAAATCCAGGCTGTGTTGAATAATCAGAGGTATCGAGTTGCAATGCCAACCATGTTCCAGAATACGTAGGTCGAGTCACGCAGTATGGAGGGTCAGAGTATCGGCACCACGGAGGTAGATTAGATGCGCGAGTGAAGTATGCAATAGTAGGGATAACGCAAACGTCGACCCAACCCACCATCGTCTCGTCAATATGAATGCGATGACGAGGTACCAACCTCTCACTCAGTTCCAGTACTCAGCACCCAGCTCCCCGCCAAGTCCCACATCGTCACCCTCCATGACGATCCTCCTCACCACAACACCGACAACATCGAGCTTGCTATTCGTAGGCCTGACATCAAGTCCGGAGTCCCTCCTCTTCCCGCTTTTGTCTTCGCCGCCAATCTCCCGCACAACTTCCCACGAGTTCAAGCCCGTGTCAACAAGCCTCGCACGCTTGTAGCTCGCGTTGCTTACAGCTCGAACAGCAACAACGAATCCGGCTTCGTCCTGCTCACGGATCCACTTCCTCGCCGCATCATCCTCGGCCCAGATCTTCTTCAGGCTGCTCTCGGGGTCCTTCAGTAGCCTTACCGTCTGCTCCTCGGCCTCGATGGTGCCAGCCTCCTGGCCGGGAGCAAGGGCTTTCTCAACAAGATGCGTGCCGCCGAACGACTCGAGGAAGTTGCCCGTGTTTGAGTCGAAGAAGATGACGTCTTTGTACCAGCGCGTGCCGATGTCGTCGTAGTCTCGGTCGTGCAGGTTGGAGGGTGTCAGCTTGGAGCTGCGTGAGACAAGTTGGCCGCAGGGAAGAGCGTCGGTGGAGAGAGGCTGAGGAAGGATGGCGAGCTCGGGGATGATGCTGGGAGAGAGAGGCTCGCTGAGGTGGGAGGGGCGGCGGGAGTATTTTGCGGCCATGATGGTGTCTGGTGTAACAAGCTTGATGCTCCGGGTGGCCAATGATACACAAGGCTTCAATTGAGCTGTAGAGAGACGATGGAGGTCAACGAACACTGTTTGAAGCTGAAGATGAGGTCGTTGAAGCTGAAGATGAGGTCTTTGAAGCTTATCGCTGCTATTTGGTAGCTGTGCTAAGCTGAGGGGAAGCTCTCGTGAGGGGTTGCAACAAGCTCTTTATGTGACTTCATTTGTACCTCTGAGCTGCGAGACCCCGCCCGACGCCGCCATGTCGGTGCAAATCTCTCAGATCACGCTCATATCGCGTCTTCTTCTGGAATCTCGGAGTGTGAGGCGACACGCATTGGCTATTGCATCGAGATGAAGAACAGTGGTGACGGAAGAGTCGTGTATTGCGTGAGGTTGGCGATGGCGGTACCTAAGTACATTCGCTAAAGTCCGGTGGGTCTGACGCTCGTTCCTGAGCTCACACGAGCTCCTGCTCTGCGGCGAACCTGTTCAGCTTTCTGATTGTCCGCCGGTAACTGTACTGACGCGTTGTTGTAAGCTGCCTCCTATATTCCTAAATTCATGTACTTGTGTAGGCATTGGCGGCAGCGTCCTCCCCTCCTTTTGAACGCCCCTAAGCGCTGGCCCGCACATTTGACGCATCGACAATGCCTTCATGCAGCGCGAATTGCTCGAGATTACTTTGTCAGGTCATCCAGGCAATATCAGCCTCGACATTGCGCAGGATCGCTAAGATTGAAGGTTGAATTGGCCAATCGGTGAGATCCGGAAATTGTGTATCTGTTCCGTCCCAACTTCCGAACTACAAATCGGCCTCCATCTCCTTATCTGCCGCGTGTCGCGCACCATCCGCGCCGTCCCTCGTTCACACAGTATTAGACCGGCTTGGGGCATCCTCCGCTCTTATCAGTTTGCCATCAGGTCAAATACCAGAGATAGTCTACGCGCGGAACCTGATGGAGGCTGCATTTGCATCTGCACTTGAGCCTCGACGTTGCTTGGAACTACACGCGAACATCGTTCAGGCAGGAACCACATATTCTCTCGAGGATCACCGATGAACCGGTGATTGCTGTATCCGCGAGCTTCCGAAACAACCTTGACGATGCCAAGATCATTGTTGACATTCTCACCGAGACCGAACACTGCTAACCTACAGCATACCAAGTGTCCAGCGGTATTGGCAAAGCGGCCTTTCTGGATCGTGGAGATGCACACTAACCCCCGCATTTCGCTCGGTTCCCTGTCAATCCAGCGAACGAGCAGGCAGACCCAGCCTGGGAAACCAGTTACCGCAGCCCCGGAATCTTTCCGCCCTGCCTCGTTTTGGCATATCACTATCTACCACCATGCACCGTACTCTTCCAAGATAGGTGACTTGAACGTAGACCTTATCTTTCATCAAGTATTGCCAGCTTTTGTATAAGTTCTTGGCTTTTCACCCAGAAACATGACAGAGATCCACCCAAAAACGAATTGCGAACACATCGACATGGCAGAGTCAGTGATAGACCACGATGTCAAGCACTTCGCCCCAACCGCAGACGACGACGACGATCGGCTGGCACAACTCGGACACGTCCAGGAACTGCAGAGAAACTATTCACTATGGTCACTAGGCAGCCTGAGTCTTTGTTTGATGGGAACGTGGGAAGCGCTGTCAACAGTCATCGCTACTGCGTTGACGACAGGCGGTGCCCCTTGTCTGTTCTTCAATCTGTGAGCCATGTTCCCGCAAACAGTGCTTGGTTCGACGTTATCTGACACGACCAGGCTCATGTCAGTCATCTGCACAATCGCAATTGCTTGCTCGCTGGGCGAGATTGCGTCCATCTTCCCAACTGCAGGAGGTATGTCTCGCACTTCAAGGCTACGCTTCAACGCCGGCTGACGATCCGATAGGACAGTACCACTGGGTGGCTGCGCTCGCTCCATCTTCATCCCGAGCCACAGCGTCATGGCTCACTGGATGGATCAACGTTGGAGGACAGATTGTTCTGACGGCATCCGCTGCCTTTGCGTCTGGGCTCCAATTCCAGGCACTGATCATCCTGAACGATGACAGCTACGTACCGAAAAGGTGGCAGGGGCTGCTGTTCTACTGGGCGATCCTCCTCTATGCCGCGGCCATGAACATCTGGGGGGCGAAGATGCTTCCCACTGCCAATCTGGTATCCGGTGAGCAACGCTGCCTCGCTCGCATCCATACCCGCTAACCGATTAGGTGTACTGCACATCTCCGGCTTCCTCGCCATCCTGGTGACTCTCGGCGTCATGGCACCGAAGAACACGGCGTCGTTTGTCTTCACCGAAGTCTCCAACTCAAGCGGCTGGTCCAACGACGGCGTCTCCTGGCTCGTCGGTCTTTTGTCGTCCGTCTACCCCCTCCTCGGATACGACGCGGCATGTCATCTCGCGGAAGAAATGCCCAACGCGACGCGCAACGTGCCCATGGCGATGGTGGGCTCCGTCACAGTCAACGGCATCCTGGGCCTGGGCTACTGCATCATGATCCTATTCGCGACGGGGAAGCTGGACGTGCTGCTCGCGACGCCGACGGGCTTTCCCTTTATGCAGATCTTCCTGGACGCGACGCAATCAGCCGCGGGCGCAACGGTGATGAGCCTGATCATCACGCTGATCGCCGCCGCCGCCACCGTTGCAGGCGTGACATCGACATCCCGCACGGTCTGGGCGTTTGCGCGCGATAAAGCCGTTCCATTCGACCGCTACTTTGCACACGTCAATCCCGCATCGCACATTCCCGTGCGCGCCGTGGTGCTCATTACGATTCTGCAGATGCTGCTGGGCTTCATCTACCTGGGCAACTCGACGGCGTTCAACGCCATCCTGTCCATGGCGATTCTGGGCTTGTACACATCCTACCTGATTCCGATTGTGTACTTTATGGTGTACGGACGGCCGCGGCTGGCGAAGCACGAGTTTGGGTTCTTCAAGATGCCCAAGGCGTTGGGGTTGGGGTTGAACATCCTGTCGTGCGCGTGGCTCGTGCTGTGTATTGTGTTTTCGACGTTTCCGACGTTTATGCCTGTGACGGCGCAGAATATGAATTACTCGACCGTGGTCATGGTCGGGTGGGTGGTGCTGGGCGGGGTGTATTATGTGGTGCGTGGACGCAATAAGTTTGAGATTCCGGTTGTGGACCGTGAGGCGAGGGGGTTTTGATATTTTGACATTTTGATATTTTGATATTTTGATAACGTAATCGGCCATTGAGTCGGCCAGGCAATTGAGCCGGCCACCTTATGCAGCCACCCACCTTAACACGCAGATAACTCAACACCACAACG
Organism: Didymella exigua CBS 183.55; assembly: GCF_010094145.1. Classification (NCBI taxonomy): domain Eukaryota; kingdom Fungi; phylum Ascomycota; class Dothideomycetes; order Pleosporales; family Didymellaceae; genus Didymella; species Didymella exigua. Next base: position 378,333 of record NW_022984788.1, read on the forward strand.
TCGTGCTGTGGCTCACAGTACGTCAAATTAATCCACTCTGTCTACAGTATCTTGCTTACATGTGCGCTTATTGTGCCCAGCCTGACCACACCTCCCACAGCGTTGAGAACCCTCTCTACTACCACCTATTCGCACCCTCTCCTCACGCCTCTCTGCCTCTGCCTGCACCACCACCTCTCGTGCAGCTATTATTTCCTCTGCCTCTTGCTGTGATAGGGTTCCTCTATACTAGATCTGCTTCCTTTTACGTGCTTTACACTTAGAAGCAGCTTTATTTGCTGCTTAAAGCTTAACCATCTCAGCCGCCATAAGCACCTAGGAATGCACCATCATATTAGCTCCCTTTTTGAACTGCTGCACCATCTTAATAATTAAAGCTGGAGATAAACTGTGGTGCTGCCTAATCTGGTCAGATATTAGCGTTGATTGAGCTAATATTTCAGCAGCGTTGCTTGGTGTTCTAGGTTGCTAGGTAGTAGGCCCTGGTAAAGGTGGTGTTGGCGTACAAGGCTTCACTTCAAGCTTTAATAGCACCACCTCTAGGTTGTCTGGAACCAAGCCTGTTGCTTAGAAGCTTAATTAGATATTATTAGATAAAAACGCCTTATTAAACACCTAATTAAAGGCAGCTAAGAATACTTTCTTGTTAATGTGAGTGACGTGGCTGTTTGCTAAGACATTGATTTCTGTCTTATATGCTCGTTTTAATAGGGCAAAACAGCCCACATCAAGTGGCTGTAGGATATAGGAGGTGTGAGGAGGCATACAGAGAGTAATAATTTTGTTCTCCTCACACAGATCCTGGAAGGCAAGCGACTTGTGGCTCTCATGGCCATCAATAATCAGCAGCTGGTGGCTACCCACTGTCCGGGCTGTTGTATGCTGGATGAAGTGCTTCAGCCACTCTAGGCCCAGTTCATTTGTTGTCCAGCCATTCTTGCTGACACCAATACGCCAATCCTTTAGGTTGTGATACTAGGCTTAGTTGTGGTTCTTTGCTTTGAAGATGATAAAGGGCAGGATAACCCACCCTATGGCATTAATTGTGGCAATTAACGTCGCCTATTTACAGTTGCTAGGCTAGACTCTAAGTGGCTTAAGACGCCTCTTAGACGCTGTCACCACCTTGACAGACCCTCTAACACCTATCTAGAAGCTAGTCTTGTTAAAGTTGTAGGTATCTTAGTCCTGGATACTATATTTAGCTTTGACGTTGCGCACAAGGTTGAACTAGGGGCTGATGATAGCTAGATCACTGCACAAGACTCTCTAGTGATCGCGCTGTCTAGTTACCTAAGACTTGATCTCAGGCTTCCAGTTTACAAGGTGCCTGGCCCATTTTTCTCTAACCTTACTACCACTATGGGCAGCTAGCAGTTGATTGGCCATTTCACGTACGTAGCTTAGCGTAGGGGCAAAGCCTTGCGCGTCAAGCTTCCTTATGTATTGTATAACCACCTCCTCTTCAGGCTTAGTAAGCCTTGATCTGCCGTGGTGGGAATCGCGTTGTGAGGTGGTTTTAGCGCGTTAGTCTTGGAGGGTTGATTGAGGAACGTTATAGATAGCAGCAGCGCGCTATTGGCTTATTGACGCGTTGGATTTCATAGCTTAGATAGCAAGGATTATCCTATCCTCACGAGGAAGTAATCTAAGATTAGGTTGTTGAGACATTAGATGAGAGGTGGAATGAGGTGTGATCTTGGCAAAGGTGGCCGGCTCAATTGCCTGGCCGACTCAATGGCCGATTACGTTATTACATTACATTCATGACATGCAGTCACTCACATTCATTACACGCAGCCACTCACATTCATTACACGCAGCCACTCACATTCATTACACGCAGTCACTCACACTCATGACATGCAGTCACTCACATTCATGACATGCAGTCACTCACACTCATGACATGCAGTCACTCACATTCATGACATGCAGCCACTCACACTCATGACATGCAGTCACTCACACTCATGACATGCAGCCACTCACATTCATACCTGTACATTCAATCCATTCATAATACATACATGACCAGACCATGCACTAGACGAGTCCCTACGAAACAGTCACATCACTCGCCTCATCGCCATTGTGCTGCATATTCACATCCTCACCTCCAGCCAGGACCCTCGTCCTCAGCTCAACCTCGGGCGGCCCTTGGCCCGGGGTGGTGGCGGCGACGTTGCCGTGCTCGTCGACAAACTCAAAGTTGTAGCGCGACAGCAGGTGGGGGATGGCGGAGAGCTGGGGCCCGTAGCGGGCGGTGTTGTCGTAGAGCTCAAAGAGGGGCACGGCGAGGAGCTTCATGTTCTTGGGCACGCTGAGGACCTCTGCGGGTGTGTGTTAGCCATGGCAATGCAACCAAAATGCAATGGTGGTGACGGAGAGACTTCTCCAGACGTACTGCTGCGCGGCAGCTGGATAAAGTACAGCTTCTTGCACTCCTTGGGGCGGGTGACGTGGGCCGGGATGAAGGGGTACATGAAGGTCTCAAAGTTGGGCCGCCACCACTGGGCCAGGGTGTCGCCGACCTGCCACTCGTCGTTGACGCCCTCGCCGGTGAACTGCGTGCCAACAGGCGCCAGGCGCTCGTTGAGGCGGGCCTTGAAGCCCTCGATCTCGTCGTCGTCGGCGCGCAGGTAGTCGCCGGGGCTGCGGGGGTCAGCGGCGGGGTGGGGGTGCAGTCGCACAGAAGACGCACAGCTTGAAGAAGGCATTGGCAATCTGCAGCATCAGAATGTGCGGGTGGTTGTGCTCGTGGCACACCAGGATGGCCTCCGAGGTGCGCCGCATGCCGTGGGCGGCGTAGTGCTCCTCGAGGCGCTTCAGGCGCGCCAGCACCGACGGGTCCTCCTCGGGCTGGCCATCCTTGGTGCCGAACGTGTAGTTGCTGAGCGGGTACAGCCGGATCGTCTGGGGCTGGTTCGCGTTGAAGTCGCGGGGCAGGATCGGGCTGGAGCTGTCAGCGGGCGAGCGACAATCGCGAGGGACAATCTGGCGGCGCGCGAGACGAGAGGCAGAGGGCAAGAGGGGCGGCCGTACGGGTACGAGCTCTGGGACGCGTTCTGCGTTATCGTCGACATGGCGCGGGCGGGCGTGGGAGAGAGACGCCGGCCGCAGTCGCGACAGTCGGCGGCCGCAGTCGCGTTGCTGGCGCGGCGACAGGGATCTCCTCGCCGACGCGCCAGACACCGACGCGCCAGACCCCGACATTTGATTGACCCCGACATTTGACTGACCCCGACATTTGACTGACCCCGACATTTGATTGACCCCGACATCTGATTGACTCCGACATCTGATCGACCACGGCCGAGCTGACATCCGATCGACGGACGCCCACCATGGCCGGACTGACGCCCACCATGGCCGACCCGACGTCGACCCGACTCCCTCCCATCCTCGTCTTCGACGCCGTTGCAGGCGAGTACCGCGACCCGAGCGACGCGGCCGACACCACCGCCAGGGCAGATGCTCCGACACGCACCGTCTTGGTTACGGGAGGTACCCAGCCCAAGCAGCCCACGCCACACCCGCCGCGCAGTCGCTGACGGCCGCACACAGCCAGCGGCCTGCTCGGACGCCAGGTGCAGCGCCAGTTCGCCCGCAGCGGGTGGAAGGCCATCGGCACCGGCCTGACGCGCACCAGCCCGCCCGACATTGTGGCGCTCAACATTCTCAACCGCAAGCACATTGACGCCCTCCTCGATGACGTGAAGCCCGACGTCGTCGTGCACTGCGCCGCCAACCGCTTCCCGGACTCGTGCTCGGCCAACCCCGCCGCCGCACACAGCCTCAATGTGCAGGCCAGCCGCGCGCTCGCCGAAGCCGCCGTCGCCCGCGGCATGTTCCTGCTCTACGTCTCCACCGACTACGTCTTCCCCGGCCGCCGCGGCGAGGCGCCGTACCAGCCGGCCTCCGTGCCCGACCCGCCCAACGTCTACGGCCGCACCAAGCTCGAGGGCGAGCGGGCGGTCCTCGACGTGGCCGCATCCGCACCCGCGGCCAACGCCGCCGTCGTGCTGCGCGTCCCCGTGCTGTACGGCTCCTGCGACGAGCCGCGCGAGAGCGCCGTCAACGTGCTCATGTCGCAGCTGTGGGCCGCCCAGAAGCTCGACGCCCCGGCGCCCGCCGTCGCCGTCGACGACTGGGCGCTGCGCTTCCCAACCAACACCGACGACGTGGGCCGCGTGTGCCGCGACATTGCAGACCTGTACCGCAGCCCCGACAACGCCGCGACCGACCTGCCCCCCATCCTGCACTTCTCGAGCGAGGACCGCATGACCAAGTGGCAGATGGTACAGACGTTCGCCGACATCACGGGCTTGCCGCTTGACAAGCTCGCCCCGTCAAGGCCGGACGATGAGCCGGGCCAGGATACCACCAGGCCGTACGATTGCCATCTTGACACCTCGGCGCTCAGGGAGCTGGGTGTCAATGTCAGCACCGTGGGGTTCAGGGACTGGTGGTGAGCGTCTCGGTCTGTTCTTGTTGCTGCCAATGCTGATGATGAATCAGGAGCAAGGAGCTGGGTGCTTTCAGATAGACGCCAGGGACCTCTCGCTGTGGGATATCATCGCTGCCAACCACGCCAGCTGGGAGCATGATTAGGGATGGACTGCGCCGGTCACGGGACCTGGCTCGCCGAGAAGCCGCACTCGACGCGCATGCTCTGGTGAATCCGGCCGTGACACTGACGAAACGGGAAGGCGCGGTTGCGGGGCTACCGCTTTAGCGCATCGCGCTTGCGGGCGCGGCTGCTCCCTTCCGCCGCCGTCAACACAATGCCGTAGGTGATTAATGAAGTCGACATGCCATCTGTCCGAGCACTCGCCACTCGATCCCCCATCTCAACGTCCGCGTCTGCGACCGTGTGTCGCCGCTCCGGCGCTCCTACAACGGCCTCGGCTGAGGCTCTGGTAGGAAAAACAAACGTTCAATGCACTGTACCTATGTAGTTGTTCCCCGGCACTGCAAGGCTGCGAGGCTGCGAGGCTGCGAGACTGCAAGACTGCAAGACTGCAAGACTGCAAGACTGCAAGACTGCAAGACTGCAAGACTGCAAGACTGCAAGACTGCAAG